>NW_001820831.1:519615-741541 GCF_000146945.2 Sclerotinia sclerotiorum 1980 UF-70
CCTAAATATTGGTGGAACTGAGAAGGCTACAGGAGAAGAGCACCTGTAGATGGGGATAGCTACTCTATATATACACAAATGAATGGTCTAGCCGCAATGGCTAGGCAAAAAGAAGTTGTATTTATTCCTTTAATGATCTTACTTTACCGATAACCATTGATATCTAGTACTTGTCCGGATCTGATCCTCAGGTCACCTAAATCGCATACTAATCTCGAGTAATCGTATCATGTGTGGACATGGTTAATGTACCTGAGGTTTCTTATATAATAAAGGTGGGAGGAAAGCAGGGATTTCCGTCACAATATAGTTAATTACAAATCAAATCAAATTGATTTATAAAATAAAAGAGGTTTGATAGATTATTCCTATTAAAACTAATAATTTTTATAATCAAAATAATTATAAGAATAGTTTTAGATTCTAATTACATAATAATCACAAAGATTTTTTAATTATTCTCTTTTTCTTTTATTTTATTTTGAACACTATATATCCTATTATTATTTTAAAAAAAAAATTATATTCTTATTCTGTTTATCCTTCAAGTTGAAGCCATCCTGCCTGTCCCTAATTCAAGGATAGAATAGGATGGGAGATATGGAATACCGAAAGATCATCAAAACTAAAACTAAAACTAAAACTAAAACTAAAACTAAAACTAAAACTAAAACTAAAACTAAAACTAAAACTAAAACTAAAACTAAAACTAAAACTAAAACTAAAACTAAAACTAAAACTAAAACTAAAACTAAAACTAAAACTAAAACTAAAACTAAAACTAAAACTAAAACTAAAACTAAAACTAAAACTAAAACTAAAACTAAAACTAAAACTAAAACTAAAACTAAAACTAAAACTAAAACTAAAACTAAAACTAAAACTAAAACTAAAACTAAAACTAAAACTAAAACTAAAACTAAAACTAAAACTAAAACTAAAACTAAAACTAAAACTAAATCTAAAACTAAATCTAAAACTAAATCTAAATCTAAATCTAAATCTAAATCTAAATCCAAACCATACAAATTATACACAAAACCTTAATCCATCTCACCACCACTGAATCAGAAAACCATCACCAACCGAGTAGTGAGTTCTCCGTGCCATCTTCCCAAAACAGCAACAAAAAATTTACAGATTTATAGACCTACCTATGCTAAGATCTTACAAACTTATATTTCCGTTTGGATTTGCGTTGTTGAGATATCTTTTAACTATACGGGTGGTATATATAGATATGAGTTAGATATAATAATTAAGAGAAGAAAGATCTATAAAATTAGACTCAAACCTTAAACTCCTGGACTAATTATTTCAATCTAGAGTCTAACCACCCAACCATTGCAAAAACAAATCATATAACTCATATCTTTGGATACGCCCAGAGTAGCCCGCTCCTAATCGACAAATCTTCTAAACGATCTAAATCTAAATCTTGTGCGCTAGGAATCTAATCGTCTAACCATCATTCTTGTCAATCGACACCTTACAAATCAACCACAACATCTACCGTCCCTTCACCCTTTAATCTTTCAACTTCCATCCAGCCACCCTCTTCAACACCTACAATCAAGCCATCTACACAACATCTCCTCCATTTAAAACCTTCTCCAGATTCTTCAAAATCTATTCTTAACTTTTCAATACTCTCATACCCAACCTCTCCTTTTTGACCATCTTCATCCCATTGCATTCCAATATGATTACCATCTTTATAAGCTTCTTCCATAACCTTCATTGTTTGCTTACCAGTTGCCGCTCCGAAATGTACAACCCTTAATTGACCATCAAGGGGTTGACTAGCAGGAGAAATTGTGAAAGTTCGCTCAAGCTTGGAAACTAACACTGAGAGAATATATCCGTGCTCTTTTCTGTGTATAAGTTCTTCCGTACCATCTGATCTTGTCAACGTGACGGAAGCTTTATAAGCATGTGGTAGAGCTCCATCTTTTGGATAAAGTAAATCGCCAGCTACCAGGTGAAATCTCTTATCTCCGTGTTTTCGATATTCGACTGTGTCACTGTCGGCAACAAGAGTAGCATGGAGACCATAACTGGCGACGACTGCTCCATAGACAACATTATTTTTGAGAGGTGTCTCTGTTTGACCTTCGTTGGTTATGGTTCGTGCCCCAAAAGAGAAGTTTACGCTGAAAATTGGAAGCGGTAAAGGTGTACCATGAAGAAGCGTCCTTAGACCTTGTATATATATTGAAGGAATTGGCGAGGGTCGGTGCAAAGAATGGAATAGGGCATTTCCTGTACCAAGAGGAAGTTGAGATAGTGTTGGTTTGACATATGAACTGTGCGCAGATTGTTAGTAATGAGTAGCATAGTACGGATATGCGGAGAAGCTCACTTCGACTTTTCCCCGCTCTCAAGCAGTCCATTTATGGTATCCACCATGCCCCCATCACCACTCAACATTAATATCGATTGCTTTCTTCCCTTGTTTGCACCATCCAATAATGTCGAGCTTGCAAATGCCTTTACAGAATCTGCATCATTTGTCCTGATCAAAGTATAGCTCGTTTCCGTTAACCCGATAGAGTTGAGTATTTGACGTAACACAGCGTCGTAAAAGTCCGGCGCCAACCCAGTCCCGGATAATGTCGAGATCAAAACATATATTTGGGTTTCTGCTGATCGAAGATATGTTGGCAAACTCCTAATAAGATAACTTTCGAGACATTCTGAGGGGAGGTTGGTGGCAGATGTTGTCTTCAACTCGAATGGGAGTTTTTTGACCCCTCCATCCGTCGGTAGCAGACTAAAGATTGTATAACCCGCGGTACCATTTGATCCCTCATTCTCCGTAACACAAATCACATCCTCTCCTTTGATTTTTCCACCAGATACTCCGCCATCGATTCCTACAGCTCCCGTCCATGTGAGATCACCATCCCGATAAGAGAAATGAACGGGATCGTCGGCAAGATAAGCATAGGTAGTAGCACTGCTCTCAGTAACCTCAGTATCGTTGTCGGAGCTATATGCAGCGTCAGAGCTAGATGAAGGTATAGAATCTGCCATGTCGAGAGGACAATAGAATGAAGCTGAAGATTGTTATGGAGTCAAATACCATGATGAAAGAAGAGCGACAAATTGACGATTGATTTCTAAACATGGGGTGTGGTTGTCGCGATAACAGATGATGTGCTCAGCTTACTATATTTTTTTGGTGGGGTCATAGCTCTTTTATGGAGATCACTATAAGGATGAGGGCGATTGACACTTTTTATAGGGTATCAGCACTATAATAACTCCCGTAAGCCCTACACTCAAACGCCAATCGGGTTTAAGCTAGCCCATAAAAAGACGCTATCGAGTTTCAAACGGATCCCACTCCTGATCGAATTAGATCATAATTAAACACTTTTAGCCGAAGACCTTCGTCTAGATTGATTGAATTACAATGTATTACATAATTTATACACCTGCAAGGTCATGATTATATAATCATGTTCACACTCGAAGTAACCTCGGTAGAATCAGGCTTCTCTAGATACATAACGACCACAATATATCACTAACCTCAACTTCCCATACTTCTAATCCAGGTTTCTAACTGCTGAAGTTTGTCTTAGTGTATTTCATGTTTTCATGCTTCCTTCTATTGGATCCATCTTCATCACATTCTAAGTACTTATATCAATTGCAAGACAATGGGTGAATGATAACACATGGAGTAATGTGTTGGCTTGGACAAGAATATCATTCTTTTCCTACTGTACTATGAACTCCCTTGGTCATATTCCTCCCCCATTTCCTCATCCTCCACCATTCCCTCATCCTCCAAAAGAACTACACACCATTACCCCAGCATCTGATCTTCCAATCTCCTCAATTCCTTCCCCATGGCCTCACTACCTCCTGATCGCTATGCTGTCTCAAAATCAATAAGCACAGCACTAGCCTCTGAAATCAAGGATTCATGCCTATTCAAATCTCCATGAAGTATACCCAAATCATCTAGCCATCTAAGCGCAGCCTTACAAGCTGGAAGATCCGAGATAGTAGCATGACGTCCTTCCACATTTTTCTTGAGGAATCCGATCACTCTACCCTCTTCAGTCAGATACCCCCAGAATTCTGGACCAATATTGTGGCCATCTATCCACAAATATAGTTGAGTTCTCGCTGTTTGAGAGATGTGCCCATATTCCCAGTCACCAAGGGAAATGCTGGCAGCTCGGAGAGCAAAACTAGCGGGAAGGACATATCATCTGCTTGATGATTGTGAGATCAATAGAAATGTATGAGAATGCTCATTGTTCACAAGCATCCTATACAAGTCGAGCTGGTTCCCTTCAACTTCTATTCCTTGATTCAAAATTGTTAACTGAGGCATATCTTTGATGAGCGTTTGTTTTTGATGTTGTACATCAAAAGTTGTTGAATATAAGTTCCAATTGGCTACGCAATTGGAAGTATTTTGAATATGATATGTCAAATAAAGTTATATGGGAAGAGGTAGTCTTGATTAACACTCGATTGGATAAACAATAATGAGATTCATGCCGGTTAAATAGGATCTGCTTGAGTCATAATTAGTTCCAGGTTACTCAGATTTTCGCCAAACTATTTGAATATCCCAAGTCATTAGAAAAGCTCAGATCATCTAAATGAATTAAACTACTTTCAATTTTGTAAACGGCTTCAATGTTCCAACCAATTTCAATATATCACTTGAAATAGAAGGAGTCGAAAGAAGGAATCTCAAACTCGGTATCATCGCTTCCTAATGTCGGTAAGCAAGCCTGATTCTGCAACTCTCTCTTTTAGGAAGTCGGGGTTATGCAGCCAAATCTTGCAGGTTAGAAGAGAAGCCTTGCCTTTTATCTTTCAATATCTACTCCCCACTCATTATCTATAAACAATCTTTGATCTCGTTGTTTGAAAGAAGATCAGAGATTTGTTCAAATCCTCCCCACCTATTATCCATAAACAGCATTTTATCACATTCTTTTATCCAAAGCCAGAGACTTTTCAAGGTATATAATCACTATACATTCTATTACATAGGCTTACAATTTGATACAGAAGTCTCTTAAAACAAACACTTTTTGGATACTAAGGAATTCAATTCATCTCAAACCAGACCACTTGTGGTCTGTCTACTTAAAAGACTTGATTTCCTGAATCTCATGTATGCTTGACCAGTTCATTAAATACTTCATTCTTACTACCTGACCATTTTTCGCTCCACTGATCTCCTTCATTTGTTTTCTTTGAAAATAATTTCTTGAGAGACGGTTACTAACTTCCGATTTTAGCAAAGACAAAAGATACCTCCCCAATATCCTCCAAACTCCATCCTTTCACGGCAAAACCCCTTCCTGGTCGAACTTTGCACTACTCAACTCAAAAAAATTTCGATATCAATCATGTGTACACAGTGGTTCTTCGGTTACACCTGCAAATGCGAGAAAAATGCCTAATTCATTCAATGTCGAGCAAGAAATAACACCAACTTCAAATGCCACCCTGTACATAGGAGAAGGAAGAGAGATTTGAGTCATATGTGCCCAGCTCATTTGATCAAACCAGGGGCGGACGAGATGCATCGTTAAGGGATTTTATATCCGAGGGAGTAAAGATCGTAGAGGAGATTGCTTAGCGTGACAGGTGAGGGAAGGATTAGCATTGGTTGCTAGTGTTGTCAAAGACAGGAGCGCAAATCAAACTTTTCCATTGAAATTAGCTTTCATATGAAGGTGAAAATATCCTCACAATTCAAAGTTGCTGAGAAATGACACAAATTGATCACCTAAATCATTCCGGTTTCTGAAATCTCCATCGTGATTAATAAGTTGTGGTATCTCAGCTCTTGCTCTTTGAGATACCTCACACTTCTGAAAATGGTCAATGTATCCAGAAGTGGAGTAAACAGTATTCCAATCACAATATCCACGGCTTTCATCTCGAGGCCCATGGTGACATGCTTGACATGAAACTCCCCAGTCAAGCTTTCCCGACCTTCGATCTAAGGAAGGAAATCTTAGCATTGGCATAAACCGATGGGGATTTTGGAACCAAGCGTCGAATTTCTGCAACGATGGATGCGAATTTCGAATCGGACGAGGTTCTGACGGCTGAAGGGAAGACGTGGTTGACGGCACTGGTCTTTGATGCAGATTATCGGTATCGTGATGGTGTGATTTGGCGGCGCTGACTGACAGCATGCGGACTAAACGCGTCCGTCTTCGATATGTCCTCCCACTTTCCGAGTATTCCCCCGGGATGCTCAATAACGTTGGTATTGTGCGCATCATTTTTAAATCCAGACCAAACTCTTTCCTTGCGGAAGTTGCTGTCATAGATAACAGACTATCCGAGCTTGCCAAACAATCGAAGCAACATCGTTGAGCAGTAAACATGTCGAGAAATGACCCAAATTTTCCACAGACAAAGCAAGATTCCTTGCGGAGTGCCTCAAAGATATGCGAAGCAGTAAAGTGAACAGCCATGCGCGTTGAGAGCAATGCACGCAATGCATCCGGGCAGTGCTTAACTATTGAATTGTATTCGGGGACGCTGTCAACCAGCTCACAGCTCTAATGTCTGTTAGAGATTGCAAGTCGAGTAAATTTAAGATCATATGCATAATCTCAAGTGGAATACATTCTAAGCTTCCAACGGTAGACGGAGAAGCAGAGACTCGCGCTGTACTAGGTTGAAGCCGGCCATTGTCGAGTGGACAATTACGTTGGAGAGGTTCAGGCTGAATGGTCATTTGACTGAATTGAGGACGTGTCCAGGTTAAAAGACGGAATTAATCATCACTCAAACTCAAAGGAGGAGCCATTTTTGATGATCGGGTGAGGAACGAGAAGAAGTATGTTCTGTCACGGAAGATACAAGTCGACGCGACTCTGTTGATGGCTTACTTTGCTTACTCAGCAAATATCCGCGTCAACCAGCTCTGTTCAGCCATTATACACGTGATAAAACACGTGACGACACACAGCATTTCGTCTCTCGAGTATCTTCGTTACATAAAATACTGCTAGGTACTAAGTTATTTTATTTTGAAAATAAAAGGGTTGAATTGGTATCTATCCGCCACACCTAAGGATCAAGGATGGCAGTTGAAGAAAGGTCTGTATGATGGCATTTCGAACAACTATTTTATACTTATTCGCTCCCTACGCATATTTTCCCACCATCAATGTGAGACCTCTTTTTCTTCTGATTGTACTATTTATATCGAATTTTCGGACCTTCATGTTTGATCTTTCTTCTCCAGATATTTCTCCTCCACGTCTTTCAAATTTAACCTTTCGGCATATTTCTGGGGAGCGAAAACGTCATTCGGATCGTCATTAAAGGCTGCTCCAAGTGGGTTTTTGCCTTTATGTCTACTCCGATCATCGCCGTTATACTATAACCTTTATGGTATGACTCAGACAAAGATACTCCTCACATTTTTGTATGGATGGTTCTGTGTCTACGAGAAATTCATTTGAGCCGTGACATCGGGCAACTTTACTTGAGAGTATGATGACTGTTTACCACAGATTTCCATAGCTTCTTTCAGCTGTCAGTATGAGGCTATCTTGAATTGGGACCTACAAGAAGCATATTTTTTGCTACAGCGGTACATGCTCTGATCAGTGTCAGTGATAGGCAATGTAAATCTTGAACTTTTCGAAACGATAGTCAGTCTATCTAAAGAGTTAAAGTTTTTACCCATGTGCTTTTCCCCCTTTTGAAGGCGTGATTTGTCTACTCGCTAAGAGTCAAAAACAAAACAGCCGATCAGTGACCTGCAACCTCCAAAAACATGGATCTAGCCTGTCAACAAGGATAAGTCTGAGGAGCCTCACAAATTTTCCAAATGTTGTTTTACTAGTCTTCAATTACTATCAAAATCTGGTATCGCTAGCTGCTGTTATTTGGGAACGAAACTTCGGTATGAAGTTTAAAATGCTTGGTTAATTGAAGCATTTCAGTCATTGTTACACTGGTCCGTTGCGGAGTGATTCTGTACCTGATCAACGTGCAGGCATACTCGCAAACTCCCGTCTTGGCAAGGCAATTATCCATTAAAAAAATTTCGTGGGTCCCTAAATCTTAACTGAATCTTAGATCAGTAGCCTGTACCAAACTAACCTCCAAACAAAACTAATGTGACAGTGCAGTAGCATCGACACAACTCTGTGCAAGCCTCAATCGATACAACTCTGTGCAAGCCTCAATCGATAGTCTAACGAAAAATCATACTCTCTTTTCATTTCCGCTGGCCATGAACTGTACGTGAGTGTTCGATATTCCGTCCATGGTTTTAAGATTGAGATTAACCAGAGATAAGCAGTCATTAACAACGGTGACGGTGTACCGCAATAACAAATTGATTTGTAGAACCTTGAAATTCTGTCTAACCCCTGAAATGTCACAACTTTAATATATTCACTGACATATGAGGATGCTCAATGATGGTCGAGATCTACAACATCTTATCTTCCATATTCACCAATCCTTCAAACTCTCAAAGTCAACAGACCCGCTAAAATGGACCCCCCTTTAAATGAAATAGCTAGTAATTAACCTGAAGCATGTTAAATTTTCAAACCATGAAGACTCTTCACTCTGATTTAATTCTTCCTTATGCTTAATTTATACTATCTTGCCCACAGACAAGGGACTATCAAGCGCTTCGTCACCCACGCCCGATTCATTCCCCATCGTCTCCACCTTTCTCCTATTATTCAATCACTTATTTTCTCTCCCCATTTCCCCATCTGAAATTGGTCCGACATTCATTATTCTAGATTTCCATCCTTATTATTCTTCCCTTTCTTTTCCTTCACACCTTCATTTTCTTGATCTTATGTTTTGTCCTGCAATTGCATTGCACTACCTCTACACGATACGAGTATTTGTTGTTTGATACAAGTCGAATAAGATTCCCTAGCACCTCGGGAAAGCAACAAGGGAAATACCCAGGCGGAAGTCGCCATTACAGCCCGAAAGAAGCCCCAAAAATGCCTCGGATACCTGTGCACCGATTTCTCGCCATTGCGACAGTGGCATTTTTTCTCATTTTGTCATACTATCACCAGAACGTTTCGCAGACTTTTGTACCTGCATTTAGGGAAACGCCAAAAGAAGAACATGCATCGGTACCAGAAAAGTCTTCAGCAGCTGCAAAGCAAATCGCCCAAACTCATGAAGCACAACAAGCCCAGATCTCGTCGGTGGAACTAAATATCACTGATGTTGATGATGCTGCATTTTTGAGAGATGTCTTGAAAAAGAACAATGTCGAGATGGATATTAACTATGTCATGAGAACTATACGATATGTTACAGATGCGAAAGAAAGACCTTTAATGACGAACACCAGCCAAGAATTATTTCCTAGTGGGTGGAAGAGGATTAAGCTTGATGAGGTAGAAAGACTTCCAGCCGATTCATTAGAGCCTTTGGAAATCCACGTTATGAGAACACCACGACCAGACGAGATTGATGCCTCTGAGTTATTGTTTGGAGTTTCAACCACATACAAGAGATTCAATGACGAAGTTGAGGGACCAGTAAAGGAATGGGTACGATGGCTTACAGATGGAAATGGCACATCGAACGGAGCAGGTCTTGTTTTACAATTGCACGATACCAGCGATGAGCAATTAGAAGCTGCTCAAAAATTGCTCACCAGTGTTGGAATTGATGCGACTGTTCTACATTCGGATCCTATGCTCGATATGCCAGGAAGATATGTCGATTTGGTACCGCTTCTTTACAGCCATCCATCGAGACCGAGCAGGAAATATTTGGCATTGATTGATGATGACACGTTCTTTCCCTCGCTCGGCGCATTGATGAAGGAGTTGCACAGTTATGATCCCAACGAAGAGTACTATATCGGTACTCTTACGGAGAGAGTGGACTTCATTATGCACGATCGAGTTCCTATGGTAAGCACTTGAAATCCTTCCCGTCAACCTGCCACTAACAAATTAGGCTTACGGCGGCGCCGGTGTATTCATCACTCCTCCCCTCGCACATACCTTGATTGGACTCCCGTGCCTCGACGTCGATGATGCCACAGGCGAATATACTGAATCCGGTTTCCAAGGCGATAGACTCCTCTACCATTGTATCAAAAACCACACCTCCATCACGCTCAATTATCTTCCTCGGCTCAACCAACTAGACCAATGGGGTGATCCAGCCGGTTTCTACGAAGCTGGTCATCAACCGCTTTCTTTACATCATTACAAATCCTGGCATCATGCTACTCCGGAGATATCTCACATTGTTGCCGATGCCTGCGGTGAAGCTTGTGTATTCCAACGATTCGGTTTCGACGGAAAGGGATTGTCAAAATGGGTCCTCACAAATGGTTACTCCCTTGCCGAATACCCAACCGGTATTCATTGGGATATGTCGAAAACAGAAAGTACATTTGATCTCGGCGAATCTGATACCTGGGCTTCTGGAAAAGAGGATGTGCGCTTAGCTTTTGCATATGGTGCTCTCCGTGAAGGATTGAGTCATACGGGCAAGAAACGAGCCTGGGAAGCCATGGGAGGAAGAAAGAGGGCGGATGGAGTAGTGGATATGGTTTATGTAAAGAGGAGGGGTGATCATAGGTGGATTGGTGAACATGAGAAAGAGGACGAGAGAGAAAGCTGTGTGATTCTAAGGTTCATCCCTTAACATTTTCCGGCACTTCATTCTTGAAGTAGGGCGATGAAGTGCGTGCGTGCTTGCGTGCACAAAAGCTTTCTAAGTTTCGATTTGCTGGATTTGGGAAATGTATATATTCGTGTGTTGCCAGGCACTTTTGTATAGGGTTCTGTTCTTTACAAAGGCGTTACTTGGATATAGGTGTATCAATTTTCTACGCATTGAGTGCTGGGATAATCTGGCGGGCGTTTTTGGGATAGATGATTTTAAGTAGCGAGATGAGGATGGCGAAGGGGACTGGATTTATCCCGATCGGATCTATGTGTAAATGTATGAGGCAGATCTATGATAGATATCTATAGACGGGATGATGAATTTATGTTTTTAGAGATAGAGACAAAGACAGAGAAATGGTAGTAGTAGTGGTAAAAAAATATATCCTTAAGCATGATAGTAATCTTACATTTTTTGGGGATTTTGAAACTGAGCATTAGTGTGCTCGATGAATTTCGTTTTGTACTTGGATTTTCTAATTTTCGGTAATCACGTTAAGAAAAGAAAATGCAAAAGCAAAGACAAAGACGGAGAAGGGATAATAAATTCTCCATGGAGTATCGAATATAAAACACATAAACCATCACATCCCACATCCCCATACAAACCCTAAATTTCCAGACCCTTCCTTTATCCACGTCATTACTCGAATAGTTATTAGTTTCAACTGTGAGACGAAAATCCGTGTATTGTATACATGTGTGAAGGAGATACAAATTGTATTTATGTCTTAATATAAGGGTACTTAAGATTCAATCAAGGTCTGGAAGGTGTCAAGTCCTGGGTTTAAGGCTTTGTGTGTTGTAAGGTTATGGAATGGAATGGAATGGAATGGAGATGGAAGAGGTGGGTTTGGGTGTGTGGGGTGTTGTTTTGTTTTTGTAGGGTCGGGGCTGCTGGACTGGGGGGAGTGGAGGGAGGGGGAGGAATTGAAGGACTAGGGAGAGTGGAAGCGCTAGGGGTACTAGGAACGCTGGGGAGGAGAGAATTGGGTGGTGCGTTGGGGGGCATTGGGGTTGTTGGGCTGTGGCTGTGGATTGTTTGACGTGAAGTAAGGAAAATGTTTTCATCCTCTTCATCCTTTTAATGTAGGCGCCTTTTATAGAAGAGTTTTTATGGCATTCCTTGGACCTGTAGCGGTAGGTTCACTGCTGTCATGCTTTCTTTCATTTGTGCTTATTTCTAGTATGAAGTTCCTGACACGTATAGTGTTCTTTTGGTTCAGCTAGGACTTCCGCAGTAGGCGTGGGATTAATCTTATACTGAAATGCGTTTTCTTTTTTTCTGTCTTTTCCTCTTCATCTTTTGAGGATAGTTTTTGTTTGAGCTCTTGCAATCCTAGATTTAGTGCTTCAGCTTGCAGAGTGTAATATTTTCATGGGTTTCCTCATTTTAGCTTGAAGCCCCTTATTCTGAAAGCTTATTGCGGTGCTTGGGATA
Source organism: Sclerotinia sclerotiorum 1980 UF-70 (assembly GCF_000146945.2). NCBI lineage: Eukaryota > Fungi > Ascomycota > Leotiomycetes > Helotiales > Sclerotiniaceae > Sclerotinia > Sclerotinia sclerotiorum. Next base: position 531,748 of record NW_001820831.1, read on the forward strand.
AGGTGTATAGTGAAATTTCTCCAACATCCAAATAGGAGTCTAAACTCGGCTTTTCTAGTGTGAGAAGCCGTTAATGCACTTCAGGATCTTGTAGATTTGATTGTTTTGGGTAGAGTTTCTGCCCATGTGTACTATTCTTGAGAAGAATTGGATGCAGTGTAAGAGCGTGCAAGAATGAAGAAAAGATCACTATTGCCTTTTAAGACTATCCCATACTAAACGTTAACATCTCTTGATTAATTTGAGTCAAGATGGTTAGCGGGAGATGTAGGCTAACCAATAATAACTACTGATGCGCCCATTTGCAACCTTAACTAATATAGAAGCTTACGAATTTGCTCTCTCGATTCCTCAAAACCTTTGATATCGTTTGTCAGCCTGCTAACTTCGCTTTCCAATCGGCTTTTTTCTTCTTGCAAAGTTTGTGTTCTCTCGATTTGTTTATCGTACCCCGCATTTTGTCTTCTGGCTTCATCCAATTCCTTACACAGGCCTCTGTTTTTCCCATCGCTCCCTTGATTTATCTTCACAAGCTCTTCCTTCTCCTTTTTGAGTTTCTTGATCACACCATCCCGAGCCGCGATGCCAGCTTGGAAAGAATCAACGAGGCGGAAAAGTTCGGTCTCCAATCTTGCCCATTCTTGAACCTGTTCCTCTGACTTGCGAAGCATTTCCTTGTATCTAGTAGAACATTACGTTGAGGGGTTGGTCTCTTTCTGCACTAGTTGTCTGTTCTTGACACTGAGGTTTCCATCTTGCTCAGTGAGGCTCACGGCTCCAGGCATCTCTTCTAGCTCTTCTGCTTTCGGCTCATTAACTGCTTGATCTGGAGTTAGCATCAATCCTCTTAATTCAACAGCATGAATAGTGTATAAAATTCTACCAGAGGTGGCAGCTGGTGCCGCAGCCCCACGTAGATGCAACTTACTCTGGGGGAAACTTTAGACTTCTTACTGTGCCGCTCCTTATTGAAGGACTCGTCGCGGGATGTTCGCTTAGGGGTCGTTGAGCTTTGGGAAGTCGGTAAGCGATGCGCCATTGAGCTTCGTTGAGGGAAAGCCATCGCCTATAGGATCACCGATTTGGGTAAATCTTGGATACCAGGACGCCTTAGGTCAGCTTTAATATTAGCTCTCGGCTCGTCCTTTCAGGCACTGTGGACTAGATATCAAGCCCAGCTCGGGTGTAACCACAATGTTGCTTTATCACAAATCAGTTCATATCTTTTTGTTTTTGGGAAAATGGAACTAGAAGTGAAAGTTTCATTCTTAGGCAGGCAACAAGTTCACAAAGGTTAATGGTCCCAATGTTTGCAGTTTCCAAGCTACATTTTTCTTTCGGCTAACGAAAAACTATAACTTCTCAGAAAACTTTCAGACATATTGATTATTTATGCCCGCCTAATAAAAAGATTTTCGACCAGCTCCTTCAACATTTTCTTCACGCGATTTCTCCAATCTTCCAATTTTTCAACCGTCAACTTTAGTTCATTCTTTTTGTCTTCGAGCTCTTGAATCTTCACAGCCTGGCCTTGCATCATTATTTTCGCGGCCTCGTATTCATCTTTCGATAACTTCAAGTTTTCCTCAGCAGTCTTCGCCCTTTCCTTCCATATTCGATGCTCGTCCTTGAAGTTTTCCAGTTCTTTCTTCAAATCGTCGATTTCTAAATCTTGAGCTCTGATAACATCATCCAAGTTTGATAATTTGAAAACTTTAGCAACGATATCCGCGGTAAAGTTTTGAAAGGCACGACTTCTTTCTCCGATGGAGGAAAACCCTTTTTCTTTATCTTGAGTGGAAGCCGGAGATCTTTTCGAGTAGTTCCATGAGATTTGCCGTTCGAGCTGTAATGTGTCAGCTTTCTGTGGTGCTGAGTCTAGTGCAACGAACCACACTTTGGAGGCTTCCGGGAAATCGGTGCCCAAGCCCTGGCTCTCTTCGCCAGGCTGCCATTGGTTGGATACGAGGTGTTTTCGATGCAATAATTGGTATAGTACCCATCCATTTGGTTGTGAACACTCTCTGCAGAATCATTTGAAGACAGATGCTAAAAGAATACTCTGTACGGTGATAAATGCAGATAATTTTAAGATTATTTTAGGGTAAAAAGCAGAGGATCGGGATTTAGAAGGAATTCGTGCAGATACATATATATATCTAAGCATGGAGTGAAGAAAAGAAGATCTCTAACAGGGGTTCCACGGATATGTGCATTTTGATCCACGCTTGAAGTGAAGAATTTTGTCATTGGCTTCAAAAACTTCCATCATTTATCAGAAAGTCCATCCTCTCACCGCACACAAACAGCCCAAGTTCCATCTTCATTTTCAACTCTAACCTAACTAATCAAAGAATGGTTCAGCAGCTCAGAAACCTCACCAGTCAACAACTTGCGCGCCTTAATTCTCCAATCTTCCAGATTCTTGACTTTCGCCATCTATTCTGCCATTCCGGATTCCAAATCTTGTGCCTTTGTCTTCATCTGTTCTATCTCATGATTGCATTTCTGAAGCGACTCCTTCAATTCACAATTTTCCTTTTTCAGCTTGTCGAACTTCTTATCCCGAGCCTTGACATCATTTTGCAAACTGTCCACCTTTTTCGCTAGGCTTGTTGCGGAAAACTCGATTGCCTCATCTGCCTCATCAATTTTCCCCTTGATTGCGTCGAAAATCCCTTTGGCCTGTAGAATGAGGTCATTCATCTCATTGAAGATTTCTATCTTCATTTGTTTGCGTTGACTCTGAAGTGCTGTGCTGTGTTAATAACTCTGCAACATGGGGCATATTCGGTAGCACGAACCATTGGGGCTCTCCGGCTGTACAATTGCTTGAGGCTTGAGTTTTATGGGAGAACTCTTCTTCTTCTCCTTTGGACAAAAAATTTGGTGGTCAGTTGAGGATTCATCATCGGAGTGGACCAGGAGTTTTACCTCGCGAATAAGATTGATGGGAGATCCAGTCATTTTTCATTCAGGGGATTTTAGACGTCGTTCGGTTTTTATTAAACCAAGGAATAACAAAGATGATGTCGAGGCCTTACTGATTTATGAGCATCCAGAAGTACACCACGCCACTTAATCAGAGATTTGCTAAAGACTCACAGATACCCAGGATTAATATTATGCAACGCAGATCTATAATATGTGCCGCCAGCACCCAAGTAATATTTCCAAAACGAAGAAGAGAACAAAAGGCTACGGAGAAAAGCGCCATCACAACAAGGGGGCACGGATATGTGCATAATTGCCGCAACAAAAACAATCCCTCGATTACTCCTAGACCACAAAAAGTATGTCTAATATATGACAGAGCATTTATCATTTGCCGTCATAGCTTAGCTTCTCCTCCAATTAGCATTTCCCGCATCTATTTTCTCCAATCTTCAAGCTCTCTGAGCCTTGCAGCTTGCCTGTCCATAGATTCTAGCTCTACATTCCTTTGCACTAGCCTTACAATCTCCGCCTTTTCATTCTTCAGCTGATCGTTTTCCTTCTTCAATCTCGCAATTTCATCATCACGGGCCTCGACATCTATTATCAGATATGCTATTTCTTCCCTGAAAGTGGCTGGTGATTCCCCTATTTCTGTCGCGGCAACTTGCAGCTTGGCATTGAATTCAACTGCCGAGTCCCGATAAGCAATGACGCTTCTTTTGAAGGATGCCAGAACCTTCGCGCATTGCGTCATTGTAGCGAGGAGGGTATCAAATTTTGTGTTGTGATCTGGATGGACGAATTAGTTGTTTTAAAGAGATTATGGGAGTTACCCTATATAGTTACACCGCTCTTCGAATTTGATAATGCATCTCTTTCATCTTTCGTTAAATCCACGACGCCGCCAGGTGCCCAGTCGGATTTTGTGCTGGTGGAAGACGAAGATGTGCTGGACATAAAAATATCGCTCTCATCCGGAGTGGAAAAATTTGAGTCGTTAGATCTCAAAGCTACACTATGTATCGTTAGAACACAATGTAATGGCTCTGCGCATAGTCTTTGTACTTACATATGCCGGCGACGGTATGTTTACTGGCTTCACGATAACCCTCATATCTCACCCTTCTCTTTCTGTTCAACCGGGGCGAGCGTCTTACTTTTTGTGCCGCATCCATATTTAAGAAAGATTGGCGGCCGAAATTTCTGTGGTGTTAATATCGGTATGCTATATCACAGCAGATATAATAGAATGACTTGGGCTACTAATAGAATAGTAAGGATCGATACTTTTTGATTAACCAAAAAGTAAGAAAACTATTGGTCTTTTGAAAGAGTATATGCACTGATGGGTAAACGACACTGAGCCATGTGCTATGGCTTTGGCCACTTTCAAAACTTTGATTACAAGTATATTCGCGTAGTATTTTCATCCCAGGAACAATGAATGTATGGTAATCTAAAGTGCCAATAGCAACCTCGCCGCATTTGTGCGGAATATGGTTCGATCTGCAAGCATCGAAAGCTTCACAATACATAGTGATATTCCTCGACTAGGATATAGCTCCTGAATTATGCAGGCTAATACCAAAGCCGGCCGCGACAACGGGAAAGGGGCCTTTTTTGATATCAGATCCTTAAAGTCCAAAAAAGCACCGTCAACAGCAAACAGAATGGTGGGGCAGGTAGAGGAGATAAGAAAGTCTTTCATCTTGTGATCCACATTGTAATCTTACAACACACAAACACTCTGGCTGCGGCCAATTGAGTCTCTACAATCCTATTCTTCTTCTTGTCAAGTTGATAGCTTGAGATAAACTGTTACTTGAACAAGCTAAGGACTTTGATGATGCAAGTTTCCTTGAATTTCATCGTAGTGGACCTTTGAACAAAGACTGCCGCTGTCGACTGAAATATGGTATGTCCCATCTCACACTGATAGCAGCATTTTATGGTTCTAAAACCTCAGTTAGAATCCTCCGTCAAACTCAGAAATAAACCGAACAAATCCTCCTGATACAGAAACTGGAAATTTAAGAACCAATCGTGAGTACCCAGAAACTACGATAGTCGCCACTTGTCACGGTAGCTGAATCTAAACTTTCCAAAGATAACAAGAGAGCAAGAACAAACGAGCCAGCGCAGTCTAGATCTACTGTCTCAAGTGTACGACATTAATGCGTAGTCAGATTGAGTAATTTAAAATTGCTTATAGCTCATATACAAAAGGAAGTACGAAAATTTGATAAATTTCAGTCTAATAAAATCTTGCTCTCACACAAACCTCTTTTCCTTATTCTGCTTCCCGCAATCTATGCAAAGGCATAGAATCCCCGGGCTAGATCGTCGATCCTTTTTCCAATAAAAGTCCCCTATTGTTCTTCTTTCATATATCTGCTGCCCATCGTCCCACTTTTATCATTCCAGTTTTCAGTCTTGAATATCCAGAACAAAAGTCAACATGGCCAAGAAGAAGTCTTCTAAAAAGGCTGCCTCAAAGGCAAGAGAATGCTGTCATGAGAAGAAAGAAAGCCCTTCAGATAGGCGAGGTATCAACGAGGTATGTTGAAGACGAAGGCCTGAAAGAACTTGACTATTCTAACCTATATTCAGGAATTCACTATCATCGGTGATGCAGATATTCAGAATGCTCTTTCGAATTTGACTTTACAGTCCGGTGGTAGGTTCGATGAGTCTTAAGTGCTTTCAACTTTTCCTGTTGCAGTCTTGAACTAACAGGATAAATATTCAGTACCTGTAGCTGACAGCTCGAATCATGCCACCAGCCAAGCTGAATCATCTCAAAGCTCCTCCAATACGGCCAACAAAATGGGTGTTCAAGAAAACAATCCAACAGCGGCTTCACCTGGCGCAACTGAGGCAAAACAAAACCCTAACCACTCAACTCGAAGTCGTAGGTCTTTCTGAGACTCTTATGAATCATTCAAATCTCCGCTACCCATATCCACTAACCAACACCACAGAAACCAAACAAAAAGAAAAAGAAAATCCCAAAACTCATCCTCACGAGGAAACCACCCCAGAATTCCTCAACGCCCTTAACGCCCTCATCGCCATAAAACTCCAATCCGAGATCCAAACCAGACTCGAAAATTCCATCAAGGAGCTGAACGAAGTAATCAAAGTAACAACCGATGCAAACATACCTACTTTCAATTTCCAGGGTACACCGACTTCAAGATCTTCAGTCCAGCAATTAGAGAAAGAGTTCCATCTGGATGAATTGCGAGTTATATGTCGGGAATACAAGGAGGCGAGTGAGAAGAGTATTGCGGAGATTCATAGGAGGAATCAAGAGGTGCTTTTGAAGTTTGGGAAGTGGAGGAATGAGAGAATTATGCAGGGAGTTTTCGTGGTGGTTGATTGATTGATAGTACTGGAGGAGGTTTTGATGTGATTTGGATTTTTTTCTATGGTTTATGTAATATTGAGGGAAACGATAGCTTTTTCCTAGTTGAAAGGTGTTAGTTATTGAAAGTTATCCCGTCAGCTCGTCTAAATCAAATTTTGTTCTCTTGCCATCCCATCTTTGATCGGCAACTGTAGTCTTCTATCAAGGAGGTACCACAAACGCCTGCCAGCGTTTATGCATTCCTATCCAATCCTAGTTGAATTCACTTCATACTTTGTAAAATAAAAACAAATTATTTGTGCAATGAATTCATGCACTAGATAAGTCAAATGATATTGAATTTTGTACCTGGAATTCTACTGGAAGGGTACTCCAATAAGACTGTACGATACAAAACAAAACACTACTTAACCATCTAGCATCCAGTCTCCAATACTTATGTATCCCCATCTCTATTTCTTTTATGCTTGCATTGACTTGTATTCACAACAAGACGTATGTTGAGGTGATTCAATTTATCCATTCTCCAATTCCTTGGTCTCTAGATAGATTCCAATCTTCCGAGTCTCCGAAAACTCATCTAATAGATATTTCATCAGGAGAATTTCACATCTTCCGTTTCTTAGCAATATCTATAGGAAATAAGGATGTCTCGGTTTCTATTTGTTGATTTTGAGCCGGCGAATCTGGCATTGTAGTTTCAGAGGAATTGTCTTCGAGAGCGGCAACGTATGCATCGTGAACGTCATTTAATTCTTTTGCGACTTTGCGGTACTTCCTGTTGCCTGTAATATTGGCTTCTGGTTGTCCTTGTCGGGAGGTTCCGCTCATCTCGTCACCTGATGAATCAGCGCTTGATTCCTTTTCAATCCTTTTTCTATCCTTGGAAACAGCACTGCTGAAAGCGAGTCTCAAGGCCTTATCTGCCAAGTTCAAAGGGTTTTGCTCCACGTGAGGGTGGATAGTGCAGGGGACGCATCGTCGACAAACCAAATCACCTGGCTTAGGAGTGTCAATAAGCGCATTGGACTTAGTCGCACAGCTCATGGGATATGCCTCCGAACATCTCATACATGACTTCAATGGTTCCAATGTGCCACTTGACATACTTTCCTTATGTAGCTTATGCAGACCTGACAGCAATTCTGGGGCTACGTCCCTAAAGGTATCAGCAGGTATCACTGTACAATCCCACACGAGAACATACTAAAAGTTCTCAAGCAGGAGCATTGCGTCTCAATCCTGAACTCCCGAAGAATCTCAAGAGATTTATCGATTGACTCTTCGTATTCTGATGACAAAGTATTTGTGAGAATACGAATTGCAGTGAAGGTTCGAGAAAAGTTGCACTGCTGGCATGCAGTATAGATGCACAGAGCAACAAGCAAGGCTTGCAATTTACCCATTATTCCATCAAAGCAGAGGCAATAGTCCTTGGCTTCGAAGAGAATTTCCCATAGGTACTTTGCTCTGTTGACAACATTCACCGGAAAATTCCCAGCTTTGCAATCGTCTTTGATTTTTCGACAACCGATGAGAAAGGTCATACGATGTTTATTTCGCAATGTTTTAGCCTCTAGTTCCTATAAAACGTTACCGGCCGTTATGTGGATAACAAAAACATGGTGCATACCTCGTCACTACTCGATTGGCCCGAAGAAGAACTTGAATAGATACGACCCTCAGGAAGATCTTTCATTCCATCACATTGAAATTGAAAAGAGCTTGATTCAACCGACGAATTAGAAGTGGCAGGGGTTGCAGCGGTTTCTCTCTCTTCCTTGTGCTTGGCTTCGGAAAAGTCCCCAATTTTCGACTGCTTTTCCACAAATTTCAAGTATTGTCTATAATAGCTCCCCGGAGTCGGCACAGTGCCATACCTTTCGCCCAAAGAATTAACACCAGAAGGTGTGGAATTTTCTCCAGTGCGTTCATTCTGGAGATCTGAGGGTCTTGTTTCCTTCAGCGGGCTTTCCAAACTTTGCTGCGACTGAAATGGCGGGATTGGCGCATTGAAAATTCCTAGCCTTGGAGCATTAGAATGGAGAGATACTTCAGATGTACCTCTTGTTCCTTCATAATGTGAGTCAGAAGGACTTGGCATCTTTGAAAGGGCCCTTGCGCTATCCATGTGTCTATTTTGTGCCAATGTATAATAAGGGTTTATCGAACGCGTGTATATACGGGCTGGGGTTTCTTTCATTCAAGTATAGAAGTATAGAAGTTTGTGTCTGATAATCCTGATATGTAAAATCAATGAGGTAAGGAACAACGTTGGTAAAAAAAAAAGAGGGCTATACTTTGTGAGGATTATGAAGATGAATGTGTGTGGGTTTTACTAATTGCAAGTTTACTCTTTGTGGTAGGTAGTGCGGGTGATCTATGGTTCCTGCCTTGTAATGACTGATTGTCAACATGTTGAAATGGGTGCTCGTGCTACACACTTCCCCATCAATCGGATATAGCATCTAGCGAAAGAGATTGACTCAGAAAAGTTTGATTCCGCTCTAAAGAGAAATGGAACGAACCAATCAAGAAGTAGATGAGAAATCAAAATCTTCATGATAGTTATGCTAACTCCAGGCAATATACTCGAATACATAATATCAGAATGCAAAGAAAACAGCACCAAATTCAAAGAAGAAATAACTTAACACAAACTCAAATATCTCTCCTATCCAGCCATTCGCCCTAGCCATTCATTCTCCTCTAATCCCTCAAACCTCCAACCAGCCTTCAGAGGAAATAACAGCCATGAAAAAAAGAAGCCTTTTCTTGTCCCATTGACCTGCCAACCACTACATCAACGAGGAGATCTAAGTAGATCTAATTACCAATTGACGATCCCCTACCCTAACTTTTGGCAATCCAAAGTCTACACGAAAGTGAAGAATGCGATAAAGCCAATGAATGACTCCTGCAAAGGAAATCTGCTCGATTTTGAGCACAACAAATGCAAATCTCCTAAAAGCTTTTGTCGACTTATAATAATCCTTTGAATTGAAAAGAGTTTTCTATTATCAAATCAATAGGGATTGATTGGTCAAGGAGTTTTCGATGAATGGCTTATCAATAACTAAAATACAGTCCAGAGTAATGCAACCATAACCCTAACCCTATATCCACCTAATGTGCTTTTTGAGCATGCTAACGAATCATCTTCATGCATGTAAAATACACCCTAAGAGAAAGCTAAGCAAATTAAAAAAAACGACTGCGATGACTAGGCCATAAATGACCATTTTGAACGCATATTATCAGAAATAAAAAAAAGGTGCTGGTAACGGGTCCATGTTATGCTATGGTCAACAACTGTAAGTAACTATTCCACCAAAATGATAAATAACCATTTAATCCATCCATACCATTCCCGAACCCGTTTTGGTATATGTATGCGGATAAACCCATCCATTCCCCCTCAAACAATCAAACGAACCATAATCTTGGTATTGTTGTGCCCCGTCCGCTTGCCCATGCCCGCTTTCCCCAATGCCTCGATACCCACAATCCTGCGACCCCACAACGCCTACATGCAAAGTTAAACAACTTCCGAACCCCGTGAAAGATGACAAAAGAGACTGAATATAGAATTTTGGTCTCGATGACCAGATGTGTGCCGCGTGAAATGGTATCTGCGCTTGATTCAAACAAAAGGAAATGTGTGTTAAAAGATTGTGTGTTCTAATGATTAACTTTTGGTGGTTGCCAACCATTGAGATATGCCATCAATCCCATACCAATCACGACGACACCAAGCATTGAGACATAAGGTGTCGAGTGGTATAATAAAGGATCGTGGCCAGTATTAGCTGAGGAGGCGATCACATGTTTGAGCGACGCATGAAGTTCATCTTTTTCGGATGAGCTATGTTTTATACCATTCGGCCGCTTCATAGGATGAAGTGCCAAATCACCACTATTCACAGCTCCATTGAGGTGATTGTCCGAGTGTTGCTTCGATGGAGATTTGGATCGATCGGAAGAATCTAATTGTCCGAGTCGTTCATTCAAGCGAATTTTCTCAATCATTTCTGCTAAACTCCTTCGGTTGGTATCACACTCTGCCTCGGCCGTCTCTGCTCTCTTTTTGTATGACTCCATTTGTGATCGCAGCTCCTGCATATCAGAAAGCATAGTTTCAAGACGTTGCTCTAACCGACGAGATGAGTCGGCGATACCATTAGCATCGACATGTGCATTGACGGCTTTGTCTTGTGACAACCCGTCTTCCGAGGGTGGATCAAAAGCATCTTCAATAATTGATCCATCCATCCCGGGTTTAGCTCTCCCATTCATATTACCCTCTGGGGTCTGGAGCTCTAGTCTTTTAGCCATTTCTTCCGCTGTTTCTCGTGCTTGCCGTTCCTTCTGAAGCATATCCTCTAAATCACGCATCCGAGCACTCTGCGAGTCAATTTCTTTCTTGGCTGATGCCAATGCCTCCACCAAAGTAATTATTTGACTACTTACTTCTCTGACCGGAGAGCCATTCGCCAAGGACCTATTTTTTTCGATATTTGCCCTCCTCAAAGAAGCAGTAGGTGACGCGGGGTCAAAAATATGGGAACGAGCAACATCCGGCTTTTCAGGAAGAGGTTGTTGAGGCGGGGGTGCAGGAGGGTCAGAGAATCGAGGTTTGCCTTCAGCCCTGAAGGGTAATGCAGAACCATTTGCTACCGCAGGTTTTGGTAGTTCTACGTTTGGCGCGCCATCAATTTCTTTCACATTCTCCTTCGATAACAGGCCACTAAAGAAATTGTCTGCTCGCCCTAGATCAGAGTTTTGTAATCGAGCCGTCCGCATTTCGTGCTGGACTATATGTTAGCTATACAAAATCAATCCATGCAACCATGTGAACTTACAGAAAGCCTCTTTACTATCTGCTCTGTCGTAACGGGTGTTAACCAGAAATTCATCGGGCGTTGCTGACCCATGACACTCATTTGGCTCGCAGCTACACTACCTGGTGGCCCCATGCGGCCATTACTACCCATTGAACTTTGACTACTAGTTCTCCCTCTCATCATTGGTCCTTGAGACGGTAACATCATTGATCCATTGGCGGGATTTAAATCGCCAAAGCTCATGTCTAAAACATTATTAGTTGAGCCGGCAAAACCTGCATGTTCGACCTTCGCAGCGACTTTGTGATGTACAACAGTCTTCTGGTCCTCGCTCACAATGTCTATACCAAGCTCAAGATGATCTTGCGACTGCAACTCATGTGGATCAGAGTCCTTGTTTTCGGCCGATAAGCGCGCTCCGTTGACAAAGGTACCGTTGGAAGACTTAACATCTCGAATCCATATTTTCCCACTTCGATCTGCCCAAATCTCTGCATGCTGCCTCGATAGTACTTTTGAATCAAAAAAGCCATTCGCGGGTGATGGTACAGTTTTAGCATTTGTCTGACGTCCAATTCTTAAGCTGTCCGGATAGAATGGTACTGATATTCTCTTGTGGTCAAAAGTGCCGTTCATAGATAATAAGTAGAGCATTGGCTCCCCTTCTGAGGGTTGGCCTTGGGGTCTCATCTGTTGTGATCCGTTTGGTATAATGTGCTGTGATGGTACCATGGGAGCCGGCTGATGTAATGGAGTCATGGAGGAACCAGAGTTTCCATTTGTCAATGTCGATGAAGGTCGTGTCGTATTGGAACCAGTTATCGTATCTGATTTGTTATTCCACGACGACTGCACCCTCGGAACTTTCTTTCGTGCTGCTGCCGTACCCCAATTGTTTGATTCGCTTGACGAAGACATAGGTACACCATTAGTCTGTGGTGTTTGTTGCGATACCGTTGAGTTGGATGAAGTGGACGAGTTTGAAGATAATGAAGTTATCGACGAGGATGAGTTGGCGCGCTGGGCGCTTTTCCGTGGCATGAACATTCTGCTCACTTCGTCGCCATTCATAGCATTCATTCCTCCTTGGTTAACACTAGATCCCCATGCCGACCTGTTGATCTGCGGGAAACTGGGTAAATTTGCGACTGCCGTCATCGGTCAAGTTAACTATTGACCCTATTCTGACAGCAAATAGGTGTGTTCTGATGATGTTGATTGAATAAGATCGCTGGAATGTTGTATGTTGTTACTTTCCTCCCCCCATTCAACTTCAACTGCGACCAAGATCCCCGCTCCAATGACCCTCTGGTCTAAAGTGTGAATTGGTAAGTATCTGCAACGTTCTATCTAATGGACTGGATAGAAGAGATATTGTATCGCACTGGATTTGTCATAATCGTCAGTAGTTGCCCAAGAAGAATTGGCGCCATGACGACCAGCGACAATACCGTGGAAGGGCAGTGCGAAAGAAGCGAGAACGCATCAACAACACTACTAAGTGGACCCTGGGCCAAAGGAAAAGAGTAGAAAGACTTACATCTATGTAATGCAGGTACTGTAGGACAATTGCTGGTGATAGAGAAAGAAACCTTTTTGAATTTGATGTTGCCAAGCTGGAAAGTTTGGACATTTGGGTTGAGACACGCGAGGTATATGTTTAGCCAACCAGCGTTCGAGATCGGGGATAAGAGCACTGGCGCACGCGCTCTCTTGCAGATAAAAAGTCTCGATGTGAGAAGAAGAGAAAGGAAAAGGTTTGGATGTCGTAAGAAGGAAGCAGATATTCCAAGGCTTATCGCAAAGAACGTAGATTCATTTCTATGTGAGCCATTCACTCGAAACGATTGAGTATAGAATCATCAATGATTAGATTTTTGATAATAATCACGTGATGTTTCAATGGCTTTTCACCTTTTCACCCTGAAGAAGTTGGAAGAGACTTGAAAGATGGGAACGTGGGGGTGTGTGGTAGATTGTTTCGAGCTGGTCCGTGCATGGGTTCGGGAAATGCCGTTGACCATGATAGATTTATTTATCATGCATGACTGGACATTGAAAGTTTGAAGTTCAGAGCTCAAGATTTGACCTAATAACCCCACAAGTTCGAGGCACTCAGACAATTGATTGAATCTACCTACCCAGTAGTAATAATCCTCTTCTTCAATACCTACCTACCTACTCAAATATGCCTCCAGTACCACAACCTCAAGGCCATCCCGGTGGCCAGACCATCTGGAACAAACGTATGACTATCGATCACTTTACCCCTCTACTTTGGACTTGTACTGATCGTGTTTTACAGTCCAGATGGGAGCTATGATGGGCGGCAGTATGCGGCAATGATCTCGTTCATAGATACAAGTTACTGACCATATTTAACAACAGCTGTCGGTGCTATATTGGGGTTTATGTATGGTATGTTGAAGCTGCTCCAGGCCTCATGAACTTCCATTTTGACAAGATTAAAGGCACACTCACCATCATTAAATTTGGTCCTGGTCCAAATGGAGTTTGGAGGACTCTACGCACATATATGCTTACTTCAGGATCTACTTTTGGGTAATCATTATTCTCATTCCTTTTTCCGAATCAACATCTACGTGCTAACAAGTTACTTCCAGATTCTTCATGGCAATTGGAAGTACCATTCGTTCCGACAGTATTGCATCTACAGAAACATTAGCAGCATTTGGTCGTGCGAACCGACGTCCCCTCATCATGAATCGCCCTTACCGTCCTTCGCCAACGTCATAGTCGAGCATGCGCTATTATGGGGTGGAGGGAAGCACGTCTACCTTGGCAGCAGATGGAAACCGGCGAATGCTTTGTAGTTTCATGGAATATGTTTATACGCAATTGGTAGATGCATGTGGAATGTGGGATTTTGGTGTCTCGCTGCTCATTCTCTGCATATGGGTGGAGTTGAAAGGGGTCAATATGTATCAACAAAATTTTCCCGAATGGCTCTTTTTTAGGCCTCCTTATGGGATCGATTCTACAATACTCGAATATACTACTTTATCATGAATTTAGGTGTCATGCGATCTCGATTCATGGGTTGTTGCAACGACTCCGGGTGTTTGTTGACGACCATCGTGAGGTTGTTAGATAATATTCGTGTTTTATATCGCTATCTCGATTATCTGCAATAAACAACCACGCGAGTGTCGTCTACATTTGCTTCCTTGGCGTCATTTGGAAACTCCCCGCTATTGGATGAGTGCGCAGGAACCAATCCATATTCACAACACCATCTGCTAATGATCAAGACACTTACTCGAGTACTTATGGCGAATCCTCAGTCTTAAGCCCTATGCAACAGATGCAACAGATGCAACAGCTTGGTGAAATTCTTCATTGATATGTTTTCGCTACAGGATCCATACGCCTTCAGGAACACGCTGTCACCTTGAACAGGTCAATGAAATTGCATGGCTCTCATGTTAATGAGAACTGGAACTTCTCTTTTGAGGTTCAGGTTGTATCACGAACTCTTTAACAACTATGACTTTGGTAACTATATGAGAGAATCCTGGATTTTTATCCCATTTCTCGTGACGTATCAAAAAGTACAGGTTTCAATGTTCAGATCAAATATTATGGTCTATGTAAACGAACCACAGGATTTTAATGAGAAGTGCTTCGTTTTGAGGCACCAAACAAGGTACTCGGTCCTTCGCTTCTGATGGTGAAACCTCACTATGACTTCCGGTCTTTAGTTTTAGTAGTCTCGCAATACAATTTGATTTCAGCTGGAGTTCATCGATATGTTAGCTTTAATTCACGCTTAAAAAGCCAAAGACAAAGATTTTAGTATCAACTTTTAGTATTTCCTCTTCGACCTACTCGGCTACATCGACATTGCGGCAAGCAACATGCCCGTACGACCCATTGTCACGGGTAGCTCCGCAACGGTAAAAGTTTAGTAGTGACGTCAAGAAGTATTTTCCAAATGTATTTGAGTTATCAATATGGAATCGTGATTCAGCACCCAATTCACACTAGTAAGAAAGTGTATTGGTAGAAAATACTTATTAGTATCGTAGTCATCCACAAATACTTTTTTCGCTAGGGCCTTGGCACGTCCGAAATAACCAACACTTCGATCTCTTTGCGATTTGTCATTCTAGAACTGGTCCATCCAAAAACGTATGATGGCCAGATGCCAATAAAATTCATGACACGGACATTCTTACAATCAGTCCATGGAATTGAACCAGGTAATAAGGTTTGTTACCTACTAGGCATGAAAAAGCGGATGTTGCAAAAACATCTTTTCGTGAGCTTAACGTCGAGTAGCATGCGAAAAGCACGACAAACCACAACATTGTGTATTGATACATCAACGACTCCTTTATTCTAGTAGCCATGTCTCATACCGATTCTCATTGGGCTATATTGCTATCGTGGTATGATACCTCAAGGCTTGTACCATTAATCGTGGTTACCTCGTGGCAATAATGTGAGCTTGTACTGCAAGATTCTAATTAGGCTCAATTACCACCAAATACTTCAGGGAGAAGTTTGCAGACTAATACAACGCTGACTCCTTCACGTATTCTTGTTAAACTTCTGACAATGACCTTCCACGGCTAGCTACATTCAAAAATAGATCGACCCCGATTCCCCTGAATCAAATCATTCTTAGCGGCATTCTCTACGCTATACGAACTAGACCAGTCAGTTCCTGCATCCTCGAAAACGGTATTGCCACAGTCATTGGTCGCGCAATTAGTCATGTTCGTTCCGGCATACACTGCTACCGATTATGGACATGATTTTGCTGCGAAACATTTCCATGATATCTGGCTATTCTTCTTTGAATAATGATCGACCGGTTAACGGAACATATGTTGGCACGAAAATGGCCACTTACACAAACGAGATTTCCTCGATGGGATACGGGTCGGATAGATCTAGATATTCCTCAAGCCTTTAATTTAATTAAGATCAAGGAGACATCATGACATGGGATCTTTTTTCTTCTTTTCGTTCTAGGTAATTTTGTTGTCAGCCCAGATACCCCCCCTGGTCGTTATATTGCTTTATACTCCGTATTCTTACTTACCTACATCAGGAGCTTTGGCTGCATTTGAGATTAGTATGGGGATCCATGATCCCTACATCGCATCTAATTAGTGTTCCTCGTTCCTCGGTACCGTTAACCGTCCATGCGTTTTCGTTAATGGATAACCTTACCATTTGCTACTCGATACAGCATTAATGCTGTGTACTCCTCTCTCTGTAGTTGTACAGAATTTGCAATGAAATTATGGCAGTACATTGAGTACAGCATATCGACTATCATGTCTTTGGCTCCATTAGGTGGTCTAATTCCTCAAAAGAGCCTTCCCGTATTCTATTCCTGCAATACATCTAGGATTTACCATATTTCTGAAGTCAGGATGGATCAAACCCCAGACTCAAATCAGGCATTTCCTAATGTCAAAGAACAATTTTTATTTGATTATTCTACATTAGAATTCAAGCCATTAATAAAGTGTCAGAAAAGCCTGATCTTTTTCAAGCTACGCGACGGCTTCGGTCTGTGCAAATACTAAAGCAAAGCTCCGTCAACTTGGCATCCCCGGTAAACAATGAACCGCCTCCCAAGCTTTTTCCATATATAGTACTTCTTATCCCTTTTCAAAATGTACATCCCATAGACAAGTCTTCGTCCAATATCATTCAGACGATCACCTCAAATATGTCTTTATCCGGTTTTCTCACGGGCATCCTTACCGGCGCCGCTGGAATTATCAACACTTTATCTCAGGATGTAACTAATGGGTGAGTGCCAGTCTTATGCTTTAGGAAATACTACTCAATAAGTGTTTACTTATTAACCATCGTTTAGAAATTCTCTTTGGGGAACTCTACAGGCTCCAACCTTCCCTCCTTTTCTCACAAATAATCCTCTTCCAAATGGATTTCCCTGGGGTTCATTAACTGCAGGAGGAAATAATCCTTACACATCAGCTCCCTCCACAGGAGTCATTCGGTATTACGACTTCACCGTCACAAGAGGGACAATTGCTCCAGATGGATATGCCAAACAAGTTATACTTGTTAATGGGCAATTCCCAGGACCTGCTATCGAAGCCAATTGGGGGGATACCTTCATGATCAAGGTACACAATCAAATTACAGGACCTGAAGAAGGTACATCATTTCATTGGCATGGCTTATTACAAAAAGAAACTCCATATATGGATGGCGTCCCTGCTGTTGGACAATGTCCTATTGCCCCCGGTGCTTCTTTCACATATACATTCAAGGCCGACCTTTATGGCACTTCCTGGTATCATTCTCATTATTCTGCTCAATATGCTGGTAAGCTTGAGAAATATTCCAGTGTTCCTACCTTCCCAAACTAACATTGATTTAGGTGGACTTGTAGGACCTATGATCATTCACGGACCAAGTAACGCACCATATGATATTGATCTTGGACCAGTTTTTTTGACAGATTACTATCATAAGGAATACTTTTCAATCGTTCAAGATGTCATGGCAGGTGGTGGAAACGGGAATCCTAGGCCAATGTCGGATAACAATCTCATTAACGGAAAAATGACTTTCGACTGCAACACTAAGGCTGCTGGAGATAATACTAAATGTTATGACAATGCTGGCGTCTCGCAATTCAGATTTACCACAGGAAAGACACATAGACTCAGATTAATCAATGCTGGTGCCGAGGGTACACAAAGATTTAGCATTGACGGGCATAAGTTGGTTGTTATTGCCAATGATTTTGTACCAATTGTGAGTAGCTCGAATCAATGGGTTCACAGTCACAAAATGTACTAACAAATTCAGAAACCATATACCACCAATGTTGTCACCTTAGCAGTTGGTCAAAGAGCTGATGTTCTCGTCACCGCCAATGCTGGAAGATCTAACTCGGCATTCTGGATGAGATCAAGTATTTCCACCATCTGTTCTACAGCCAAGCAACCCAATGCCCTCGCAGCAATCTACTACGATCGAGCCGACACAAGCAAACCACCCACAAGCACAGCATGGAATGCACCAGATCCAGGAACCTGCACAAATGACGACCTCACCATCACCGAACCTTACTACTCACTTGCCGCCGGCACACCCTCCACAACCAAAAACCTTGACATAAATTTCTACGTCAACGAAACTGGCACTCTCCTCTGGGAACTCGGCGGAACATCTTTCCGCGCAAATTACAACAATCCCGTCCTCCTCCTCGCCGACCAAGGAAAATTCAACTACCCAACCGAATGGAACGTCCAAAACTTCGGCTCCAACTCCTCCATCCGCGTTATCGTCAATAATCCCACCCCCGCCTCCCACCCCATGCATCTCCACGGACACAACATGCAAATCCTGCACGAAGGCCCCGGAAACTGGGACGGTGTCTCCATCACGCGACAATCGAATCCGCAACGAAGAGATGTGCAGCTCGTACGACCATTTGGTCATATGGTGTGGCAAATTACGACGGATAATCCGGGCGTATGGCCTTTTCATTGTCATATTGCTTGGCATGTTAGTGGAGGTCTTTATGCGAATATTCTGGAGAGGCCCGAGGATATTAAAAATAATATGTTGATTCCTGTGGAGATGGCACAGACTTGTACTCAGTGGAATGCGTATACTAATCGTGCAGTTGTGGATGAGATTGATTCGGGGGTTTAGATGGTGGGGTTTTGGGGTGGGATGGGATGGGAGTTGGGGTGTGTGGAAAAATGTTTTATTATTTATTAATTATGAGGGGGAGTTCTTGATGGTTGTATTGTGTAGATGGGGTTTGGTTTGGCTTGGTTTGGTTTGGACTAGATTGGATTGGTCACTAGGGTAAGGTATAGAAATAGATAAATCTTAATGTTGAGTTGAGTTGGGGGAGGGGTGGAATAAAAAGTTAAATGGATATAAGATTATAATAGAACAAAAGCATAACGTGGTTTATCAGCAGTCCGCCCATATCACTAGTCCGCCCACTTTTTGGCCATTTCCAACTCTTCCACTTCAATACGCGTTTTATCAATAATTACTTATGGAAACTCATTCTAAAGAAGTACGAATTATCTTAGCTATTGAAGCTATTAAACTTAATCCACAATTCTCAATTCGGAAAGTGGCAAACCTTTATAATATACCTCGATCTACTTTGAGGGATAGAATTAAAAGTTGTACTAATATAGCTGACTATCGATCAAAAGATCATAATTTGACAAAATTAGAAGAAAAGATGCTTATCCAGTATATAATCGATATAGATGAGAGAGGATTTATATCTAAATTGAGTAATATAGAAGATATAGCGAATTATATCCTCGAATCGCGGGGTGCGAAGAAGGTTGGAAAGCTCTGGGCTCATCGCTTTATCAAACGATGCCCAGAGTTAAAAGATACGTTTGAATCGTCTTTATGATTTCCAAAGAGCTCTTTGCGAAGATCCAAAGCTTATTAGAGAATGGTTTCGATTGATATTCAATATATAAGCGAAATATAATATTATCGATTCCGATTTCTATAACTTCGATGAAATTGACTTTATGATAAATGTAATATACCTTGGAATGGTTGTAATTAGTATTGAACGATATAGTAGAAGTAAGGCAATATAATTAGGTAATCGAGAATGGACTACAGTGATTATATGTAGTAATAGAGAGGATTAGATTATATCTTTATTCTTAATAATACAAAAGCAATATCTGTTAAAGTGAATGGTTCCTGCGTAGCACGTGCACAGGGCACTAGTCCTATTCGGACTAGATTGAGAAGCTCTCTGTAAGAGAGCTTCGCACTTCCGTAGAACTTAGAAGAGAGATTTACCTACAAGACCAATATTACCTCAGTTCTGCCCTATCAGCTTCCCACTATTCCCTGTGTGAGGTCACTCCTTTTAACAATATCATCTTTTTAATTGATATACCGAAAGCGGTTTTCCTACAGATTGAGCTTTTAAATCTACTTCTAATATATGAATAAATAATAAAATAGATTTAGAATAATTAAAACATTTCGATAAACATATTATTCGTCAAAGAAAAAGCAAATATCAAATGCTAGTATTGGATAGTGTTGACCTCCTAGGATCTTGGCAGCATATGCATATATATTGCATGATGTATATAAGGAGCAAACAAAACTCAACTTTTAATTCATTCTTTCCTTTTTGGTATACTGTTTGTTTGCTTTCAATATTTTGATTTCAAAGCACTTTAATTCCGAAGGCTGAATACCTAACCTTATTCCTTCAATTTTTTTTTTTTTGAATATATACTCGCAGCTTAACTGCTTAGCTAGAGAATCAATCAATTCAATCTGATGCTCTTTCTAGTCTCAAGAAACCCAATAGATAGGTACGAAAGCTACGAATCAATACCTTTTCAATTATATTGCAAATCAAATGATATTATATGCCTCAGATTATTATCACATTCAAATCATTTAATTCAATCATTCGATGTTGAGTGTTTTGACATACTCAAACGTTTATATAATTGTCAAATTGAAGGATTTATCAAAGCTTATATCAATTATATTATCAAGATTGAATTCTTTATAATCTTCAAAGCTGTATATTTACAATCATTTACTATTTAGAATATGAAAGCTGGTTTTCGTGGAGTAGATCTAATATTATTCGACTCTCAATCTATACTCTCAAAACTAGATATTAGGATTCGTACTTCTACCTCTCTATTTACCTTTTTGGAATTTATCAATTCTTAGATCTCTCAAATCCCTTACAATCCAATTGAGGCTTTCTTATAATCAACTCTAGTAAAAGCTCGAATAGCTCGTTATCAATCAAGCTCTCTTATATTTATATTTAAGATTATATAAGCTTTAACTAAGAGTACAAAGAGATTAATATATAAGAATATACTTTTGAGTGCTAAGAATTGTATACTTCGAAGAGCAAATGAAGCATTAAGTAAATATCGATACGCTAAAAAAAATTCAATTACGTAATGAAGGAGTACTTACTGGATAAGAAGCTGAAGATATATTATCATAACAAAAGGTTGATAATCAGATTCAATACGACGAGCGTCAAAATGGGGGAAATTCTAACAGGGAATCATCTATTAGTCGATGTTGTAGTAAGTGTGGAAAGACTGATCATAATTCAAGAACTTGTCAAAATAGTATAATAGATCCTAGATTATTAGATTCTTAATAGTTTGAATCAATTGAATAAGTTATGATTGATTAATTAGAATTTGAAGTGGTTAAATGGTCAAAAAGTGGGCGGACTAGTGATATGGGCGGACTGCTGATAAACCATGTTATATGTTAAAAGGAATGACCTTACACAGGGAATAGTGGGAAGTTGATAGGGCAGAACTGAGATAATATTGGCCTAGTGTATTAATCACCCTTCATCTAAGTTCTACGGAAGTGCGAAGCTCTCTTACAGAGAGCTTCTCAATCTAGTCCGAATAGGACTAGTGCCCTGTGCACGTGCTACGCAGGAACCATTCACTTTAACATAATCAATATTTAAAATTTTTAAATTATTTTATATTTATTTATATTAATATTTTGAAGTTATTTTATTATTCTGTAAATGAAATTTAATTAAAAAAAGTATTAAAAGATTGGGTGGAAGAGGCCTCTATATTGACTATATTACTACGTGTGTAGGCATATTAATCTCCTCTTGGTATCCTCTGAGGGGACCAATATGCCTGCTTATGGTTCGTCTAATCTAGCCTGTTTAGGTAACCGTATTACTAATCACGACACGTGATTAGTACCGGTAACTTCTATTCCTTTTAACAAAAAGATTATTTATTTTTAATAATTTATTTTCATATAAAATATAAGTCTAGTGTTATGAGGTTTGTGTAACGATACTGTACTAAAGGCAGGCGGCTGCCTAAGGTTCGTCGGTTGGTAGTTATAGGTTAAGGCTTTATCACTGGTATTCACTTGAAAGTGAATTCGTTACTAGATCAAATAGAATGTAGGTAAACTAATTGATAACTAAGTTGAGCACGAAGCTCCTAAACTATGAAACTACTCTGACTATATAATGAACGAAGAAGGGAGGCCCCAGGAGCTTTCTGGCTCCTCAGGGCTCCTGGAGCTCTAGGAGCTTTGAGGGCTCCTAGGGCTCCTTATCACGTGATTTCTGATGGTGCGTGCATACACGATCTTCAGGTGACCAAGATCACATACTAATTCGATGAAATCTGATCGTGTTTGCACAAGGCCTAAGCTCTCCTAATTAATCAGCTTGCTACCATCGTAACACCATCAATCCTAATGGTGAATCGTGACAGTTTGCCGTCTAGATCATGTGGAAGTGCTCTAGGCTCTCGAGGTGGTTTATAACTAGGCGTCAAGCAGGGACTTAAAGTAATGACAATAATGCAATTCGTAACTAATAGTAGAGTATACTAAATGATTGATCTTGAGCACAAAGCTCTACAATAAAGAAATTCATATTGAACATATAGATCTTCATGCTCCTTGGATCACCTTGGATCACCAATGATCCTGAGTGATCCAGCATACTTGTTTATATGCTCTGATAGTGCGTGCATATAAGTTCTTAGGGTGACCGAAATCTCATAGTAAATTGAACGAATCGAAACCGATTTGCACATGGCCCAAGCTTACGAAAACAAGTCAGCTATTACCATCGTAACATTAGCACGGACTGTACATTCTCGGCTCCTTATTTTTGAATCCCCTCTTTCTAGGCAATGACTACTAGTAGTAGTAGTAAATTTATTACATCAGTATACCCAGTAATTGGCTCTAAAATCACTCTTATATTGCGTCAAGATATATGGAGATTTTTCCCTGCGATCACTACAAGGATAGGAATCCAAATTCTTGGAAAATTCGTACGGGAACTTTAGCGAGCGAAATCGATAGATTTTGCATGTATTGGGTTGCTGGGGGTTCGGTGGCTGGGGGTTCGGTTGCTGGGGGTTCGGTTGCTGGGGGTTCGGTTGCTGGGGGTTCGGTTGCTGGGGGTTCGGTTGCTGGGGGTTCGGTTGCTGAGAGTTCGGTTACTGATAATGTGAAGAAGGCTGCGATTAATGTAGTAGCAAAATGCAATACCGAATTATCCGAGGAAGAACAATTAGCTATATTCCATTTGGAAAAATTTTGGGGAAGAAGGCACAGAACATTATGTGTGAGCAATTCAATATAGCTAGCAAGATAGCTCCAGTCTGCGAGATTTGTCCACGGCCGCATACAAATTTTGTCGACGAACTAGCTTATTGATCTTCGAGAGGCCAATGGGGAACAAATAACCGAGATAAACATGCATTTTTGAAATACCTGGTACAGGGAAATCATATAACCAGGTTTTTATCTGATCAGGGTTAAAGAATTAGAGATGTAGATCTAGATGGAATATATCAAAACCTAAATGAGGAGCGAAGGGATTGTTGGGTTGCAGAGGAGCGGAGAACTATATTAGAAAAGAAAGTTACATCATACCTTTCGTCACTCTAGTAATTTGGGAGGGGGGGAGATAAATTATCTTTGATGATCAGAGGAAGTATTCAGGGAGATGCAAAAATCTGGACATCGGTCTCAATCAGTATTTCAGTACTTTGACTGCACTCCTACCTGTATCATTTACCATAAATATGCAATTTACAAAAAGGGAAAGTGTGTGAAATGACTAGGGGCATAGATAATATGAGAAGGAGTTGAAGGCGTGTACAATAAAGTGGGAGCCGAGGGCTCCGGACATAAGCATTTTTCTCTATCACATCCCTCAATTGTCATCAATATTGATCCTAGCTTCATGCACTTTCCATCCTTTAGCCCCTTCATTTTATCCGAGATCAGCTGTGGAGTAGTCGTGCAGTAGTAAGTCTTAGTAAGAAAGAAGAAAGAAAGAAGAGAGCTTCACCTGTATTATAAAAAGGATTAGATGGAATGTTAGAATTAGTTGGCAGAAAATTCGGATCTCATCACACTGATTCATATATTATGCTCAATAGAAGCTTAAATCCAGATTTATCTCTGCACCTCTCAAATTTCTCATCACTGTAGCATTCTAGTATATAGATTCGAGAAGACTCGAATGTCACATAAAGTGATTGGTTATACAAGCGTTCAGATGAAGATAGATTATACAATAACTTACGTTCTTTCTCGCATGACTATATCGAGTCCAATTTATTAATGTTCGTAATATAAGTTAGAACGGTAATTAACTACAGATTTTATATAAAAAGTAACAACTTTCTTCAACTTCACTTATCATCCCATATAGCAGTTATTCAGGAAAACAACCAAAATCATTAATCGGAGGATATCTTACTCTAATTGAAATGACAAATTAAGAAAGGCAGCTTTTCTTACCTGTATCTTTCTATTTTTGTTGCCCCTGACAAGATTAAGCGAGATGATCATTTGGTGGTAATATATAGTAACACTTTTCGCATGGGGTCTCTCCCCATGCCCAGCATCGCGCTGCTCCATTCTAGCCTCTGAAATTGCTGTTTAAGGATCGAGTCGTACTTTCTATCTCTTGTCTGTGAATTATCAGTATGGAAGATTAAATAGAGTAATACCAGCGTGGTGAATTCAGATGAGAACGTTGGATGGCGATATTAACTGGTGAAGAAGGCAACGATAAGCGTTGGTGGTTCTAGCGGCCATATAATTTGATTACTCTATATATCAAATATGATCCTGCCCGAGTTTCATTTCCTCTATCTAGTGAATCCTAGCACAATTGTTGAGCTCCGTGAGCCACAATTACGAAGTCTTATCTGAAATCTATGACTATACAACTATGACTCGCCAATTAGCGTGGTAAGATGTTTCCCTAGTCATCAAGATTTCTTTTAAAATGGATTATTCATATTGTATGGAAATTACATTCCCTTATTTTAAACATTTTATCTTCCGAAACCTGGAACCCTCACACCTCTCTCCACAATCCTCAAACTGCGAAATCCTTCTCATATCTTCATCACCTCGGTTATACACAATGTGTCAGCTTTTTAAAAGGACATTATTTTGCGGACATCCCGCTCGTCGATCATGTTGGATCCCTTCCACACCCGAACAATGCCAAACAGCTACAGATGCCGCCGTCTATATCAACGGCATGCTGCAGCGATGTTCCGGTCGCAATCTTAAAATAGCTACACAGCTTGTGCGTGGCTTTTGTCACGTAACGACTTGTAGTACAAAGGTTTTCAGACTATATAATTGGACGTGCTGTTCATGCAGCAGCGTGACTTCTACTGGGACGCTTACTTGTGCATGTGGTCACGCTTCTTGTTTCAAGTGCGAGGTTTAACTACACGGAGATCCTTTTCTACCAAATTGTGTAAGTTTTCTTTGAATTCTAGCGAATATCAGCTAATGGGGTTTTAGTGTTCTAGGCACTGATGGAGTGGATGGAATTGGAATGGGATTAACTGCAAAATGAGGCGGGGCGGAATGAAATGAAATGAAATGAAATTGAGAGGTTACTTGAAGGATCGGGGGATCAATCCAATACGGAATCTGTTTGACGCTCAAAACTTACCACTTAAAATAAATTATCACGGGAATATTATATGTGAAGATAAACTTGAACTTCATTTGCAAATGTAAACTTCCAATGCTGTTATCCTTACAAAGGCTTACTCATTCTTTCCAAAACCAATACAATGAGTAGACTTATTATCATATTTAGCCAACCATTCCTTAATCCTCTCTACCCCTTGCAAGTCCCCTTTCTGACTCTCCCTATTGTTCTCATCAACCCAGCCTGGTGTATAGCTACCCTCCAAGTCAATAAGCCATAATTGATCATTTTGATCAATCAACAAATTACTTGGCTTGGCATCGCCCCATACCAAACCCGCAGAATGCAATTCCCCAACGATGCTTTCAAGCTCGGTAGCCCAACGACATTGATGCTCGTTGTCAGACTGAGGCGCTATTTCTTCGAGTGTGCCCTTGTTGTCAATATAGTAGACCAGCATGCCTACTAAGCGCTTCAGATCAAAGTTCGGATCTGCATATTGCTCATCCGTCCAATCCTGAAAACAACCATCCCTTCCCCATTTTTTATACAAATCCTCCTTCGAAGGACGAGGCCAATGCTGCAATACTTCGCGATCATCATCAATAATAACACTATGCAAGCGACAGACATGTATATCAGAATGAAGCTTCTTCGCATTAATGGCAGCTGAAATTTGTATGTGTATCCATGGTTTTTCCTCAGTGACTGTCGATAAAGGTGATAACCATGCAGGAAACTCTTTATAATAGCATATCGTATTATCGTCAGCAATAACTTTGGTTGGACCTCGAAGGTAGGGATGTTCTTCCAGATTTGATGAAGTTGGTAAAAGTCGAATTTGTTGTGAAGTCAAAGATTTCACTGACTTCAACCAATGTCCCCAAATCGAGATATGTTGACCGATAGGCACTCTTGATTGTCGTGGTAGTTCGCCTTTGAAATTTGGTTGAACGGCAGTGCTACTTTGAGTTGTTGCTATAGCTTCGAGAATCAAAATCGGTAAATAAAGATAATCGGATAAATAATCGTATGAAGGTGGTGGATTTGGAGCTAATTTGATCATAAGCTCTTCGAATGGTTGTCTGAGACGATGAATCTCCTCTAAGGCCCTTTCGGCATCTAGATTATCTCCAAGTTCACATATTTTCATAAGAGTAAGGGAATCTTGAAATTGTTTTAAAAGATATGGTGAAAGAGATAGATCATGTAATCGATACTGGATTTGGAAATGTGCACCAAAACAACGTACGTGAAATTTGATAAGTTCGTCGTCATCATCACTTGCCTCGATGGTAGACCACTGAAAGGATTCGAAAAAAAATCTTTGCGCCATAATTATTGGGTAAATTTTCAGGAAGCTGATGGACAACAATGAGTTGAGGTCCAACGATATTTTTATGCATCTTTTATCTGTGCAACCATGTCTCGCATATGCTGTCAAGCCAAGGCGGGCACGCGGTAGACTGCAGATCCGAAGCTTCAATATGATACATTTCAGGTCATAGATCAATTGAACCGCAAACGCATCGCTGGACAGGAATACAATCTGTATAATCCCTCTTTTCTTTACCTTGAAGAAATATTCGACCTATACATCATGAAGCCTTCTCATGTTTCACGGAGCCCTAATTCCTTCGAATATAGGTCTCAACAACGGCCCCTCGTCAGCACAACCTGATCTATTGGAGAGGTATGATTTAGCCACTTTCCGATCATACCACGCTCAGCAAGAGGAAATTTGCAGTCATCAAACAGGGCACTAATGCGACTACATTACCCGGTTTTGCTGTAGAACGGAAGGGGCCTGGAAAGGATCATACGCAAGCGGCTATACAAGCGGCGTACGATGGTGTAGTAATCGATCGTGGTAGAAACGACGAGCTTTCTTCACTTGGTAGTTCTGTTCCCAAAAAACATGCCAATGTTGCTATCTTCACTTTAATATTAAATATATATACTCATCATTCTACTTTTGAGGGAACAACTACCGAGTATCATCAAATATTGGTCAGAAAGGTTATGCTTAGGAGGCTGCAGGTCATGGGTCTCCCACAGACGGTTCAGGTAATTGCGTGTAATTTTTCAGTATTAAATACCCTTTTTTTTCTTTCATTTATTTTCTTCGATATTTATAGATTACGCTTTCTCGTTGACAATATCTGCGACTCGGGTTGTACCACTTAATATGAATATACGTAGGATATGAAGAGCATAATGGCTGTAAACCTCGACCTCCATCATTCACCAGCTCCAATCTCCTTGAATTGTAGTTCGAATACCTTCGCATCAACAATCACCAATCTAATTTCAAAGAAAAAATCAGCCATTCAAAGTTCATATTACTAAACTCTCCAACGAAAATTAGTGATCAGCGAATGTAAGAATTGATCAAAGTATCTAAACCAAAAATCTAGATGAAAAAAGCCATCACAAAAAGATATGTATCCATTCCACCCCACCCATATCAAAAGCCGAAGCCAGTCTAGTTGGCAGTAACCAAAGGTCATCCTAACATATAAATCCAAACCATCGAAGAAGCAACCTCCCTAAATAACGCCCTCTAACCACCCTTTTCATCCCGCGGCCGTCTCACTCGCTGGACTCGGCACCCTCTCCCCATCCCCATCCCAATCACTCGGCTCACTCCCCAACACAAACTCCATCACACCACCATTCTCAAAAACATCACTCCACGTCACCCAATTCTTATCCCACAACACACCATTAACCTTCAAACTCTGCACATAAATATCATTATCCCCATTTCCATCACCACCGGTGCTAGTTATCGTTAACTTTTTCCGATCATATGGTGCGGAGTCACTGGGTCCGAGATCTATGGTTGTAGATTCGAACCAGGGGGATGTGATGAGGAAATTTGGGGTTGCGGTTATGGGGTAGAGACCGAGTATGTTCCATATGAGCCATGTTTGCATGGCGCCTGCGTCGGAGTTACCGGGGAGGCCAGACGGAGAGAGATTGTAAGTTTTGGCTACTTTACGGGATTGATAGGTTGAGCGGGATTGGTTGTTGATGAAGTTGTAGAGGTAGGGGACATTGAATGTACTGGGTTGTGTTAGTTTCTCGGTAAGATTCTTTTTTGTGGCCCAAATGAGTGAATAAAGAAAATGGGAAGACATACACCTCATTTGTACCATCGAAAATAATACCTTGCGGATCATTGGGATTGGCTCCAACTGTGAACATAGTATCCAATCTATCATAGAACGTAGCATCTCCTCCCATGTATTCAATAATAGTATCCATATCATGAATATCACCCCAAGAATAATGCCACGAACTTCCCTCATAAAATGGATCACCCCAATAGCCATCATTGAGTAAAGGATTCACAGGCACAAAAGGCGTCGAAGAATTAGGCGCTGTGCGAGGAACCACAAACCCTGAATACCCAATGGATGTCAAATTGTGATTCCAGTGATTTCTCCAGTTTCGCGAACGAGCAAGATATTTCGCCGCGTCGTCTGTTTTTCCCAATCCACTAGCTACCTGATAGAGTGAGAAATCGTTGTATGCGTAATCGACGGCTCGAGAACCGGCACGACTATATGTAGGCGTGATGTAACCATATTTTTTCCAGTCGGGTAATGCACCTCTTCCTTCCTTTGTTGACGAATCAGGGGCCATTGGGTCAGGCGGGACTGTGTTGTTTGGTTGAACTTCGGCATCTTTTACCATGGCTGCGTAGCCATCGTTCCAATTAATTTGTCCTCTTACACCTTTCACATAGGCATCGGCTAGAACATTGTCTGCATTAGAACCACCTTGAGTTCGACCATTGTAGTTAGAAGATCGAGCATCTGGCATGTAACCATCATGACGCCAGATATCAATCAAAGAACGAATGTACTCCTCGTAAGCTGTTGGTTGAAGAACGTGAAAAAGAGCTGTACTGCAACGAAATAAATCCCAAAGAGTGAATATATCTTGATAGTATGGTTCAGTGGAAGTCCATTTTGGATTTTCTCCTGTTTGGTTCGTCGGAAGAAGATTCATGAAGTACATGGAGGTATATAATAATCCAAGATTTGTGGAATTGGTAGAAGTAGTTGTAATCCTTGATAGAACTTGGTTGTTCCAGACAGACTTAGTGTCTGACACGACAGTTGAAAATATGGTATCATGTGGGATCTCATTGTTGACATTCTGACATGCCTTTTCCTTGGAGATCCAAGAAATTCCAACACGTGAGGCGACTGCAGTTGTATTGAAGGTATAAAGTCCACCAACGGCAGTATCCAGATTGGCTGCTGTGGCAGACTTACTGGGCTGAAGAACACTACCAGCACCAGTATTTGTGTAGACATTTGAAGCCGAAGGTGTTACGTTAAAATAACCGCCTTGATACATCAGTGTGAATCAGGAATCGTACGATACTTAAACACTTACATGAATATATCGTCCAATCAGGGGATCTATTCCATCCGTTATTGTATACTCCCGATGCCTCATAATGTCCATCTGGAAATATTTGGAAACTGCCTCCGTCATACCCTTGACCCAAACCTTGACCTCTGAACGAAGGGAGCACATGGCTCACATCGATCAAGATTTTGTTGGCAGTGCTTGTAGTTGGGAACGTGTATTGATACAATCCAGCATGTGAAGTAGCAGCAAGCTCGACGACAACGTTGTCACTTGTCTGGGCCCGATAGTAGCCCACAGAACCTTGGTCTGGGACTGCTCTGCCGACAGTTATACCTGACAAAGGGTTTGTGATTGTCCCTACTAGAGGTAGTTGAGCAACCGTTCCATATTTTGGTGCCCCTCCAGTGCCTTGCTCATGCATCAGACTGAAGCCAGAGAAATTCCCATTGGGAAGATAGCCAGAGTACGAATCTGTGCCCTGGATAAGGAGATCCGGACCAAGTTTGACCATTCCCCAAGGTCGAGCGACACCAGGGAAATCATTACCACCACTTTGTGTTCCAGTACTTATGTTGTTAGATACTAATCACATCGAAAGGTTCAATATACTTACAACACATTCACATATTGTGAATAATCTGCTTGGGCTTGGACGAAGTCCAATATGAAAAGCGGAAAGGCCCATACCAAATTCATGATTCGAGAATTCGCTATGGGTAGCTTGAGAGAATGAATTACTAAATGGCTCTTATGAGGGACTTTATAGAAGCCAAAAAGTCTAGGGTTCTATGACGGAAAGGATAGGATTCCGTAGTAGTTGCCTAGATAGGGCATGTTTGAAAGGCTAGATTTGTTTTGGCGCATGAGTGAAATAAGAATATGAGACCACATCCTTCCACGGGGAAGATCATACCGTCTGAACTCAGGCAATCTGGACATAGTAAACCCTTCTGAAATCAGGATATTTATTATCTCCTATTTCCGAGTAAGAGAATTCGTCAAAGTGGATTCACAATTTTCAAGTTGGCAATCCACTTCAATCATTGATCCAATCATATACTTATAACCTTATTCTCATAATAGAAAAGTGTGTTCCGTATTACTTGAGTTTAGACGGTGGCAATCAATGATGCAGTACGACTCAAAATCTCTACTAGAATTTGTGAATATTAAAAGAGAGGCGATTCGAAGTGAAGTCACTGGGACCGTGCAACTCATACACATAGGAAGAACATGCCAAGAACATCCTGTATTTAAAATAATCAAGATCTCATTCAAAACTGCCGAAGTACTTGCACCCTAGGGTGGTGATCATCTCCTCTATCCACTAACATCGTCACTTGATAGTCCATAGTATAGTGATTCACTAAGAGTCCGAGTCTTATGAACCTCAATATGTACTGTTGAGCCACACGTGCGAAAGACGTGAGACCTTATTGTAGTATTGGCGTATGTTCTCCTGATCCTAGAGTCCAATGGACTGCATGGGAAGTTGTGGGGTTCATCGGATAAAGTATCTTTTTCCGATGTAACACTATCCAACCACGACAACAAAAAGAACCTCATGGTGTTTTGAAAACAATCACAGGTGAGAAGGTATGTATGGAACACTGCAGAGACATGCATAAAATCAATCTTTTGTGATATATTACGGCCCGGAGCCAAGAATCAACTATGATCCTCAAGTCATAAGGTAATGAGATGGTGGATAATTAAGAAATGTTGAATGTAACATCTCAACACTTTGGTTAAATGCAAGTTGAGATTTTCGGATTTTCAGGGGTTGGGCTTCTGACAGCCGTAATGCTTTTGCGGTGTATTGAGTTAAGAATGTTAGTTGAAGCACTTGAAGTTTATCTATCGGCTTGGAGTACAAACATGAAGATATCAACGGGATGGAGAATTAATTGTAAGTAGTTGAAAATTAGTGAAAATTCTACCGGCATTCGCAATCTAGCTTGTATAGTGCGCTGACTCAGCACGAATCTACAGGGTGGCTGCTCCGTGTACTAAAATTTAAAATAGATAAGTGATGCACAAGCCGCTCTTCAGGCAGTGTCAACCCTTATAATATCTCGACCCACCAGTGACCGAAGCTCTCAAATTCTTTGCTGCCAAAGTCAGAGCACTTGAGGATAGCCGATGTTCTAACTCTCTGGGCATAATCCTCAAGTACACAAGCCACAGTGCGAAAGTCTTCTCCAATTAATTTCCGAAACTATGATCTTTATGATGGACGTATGTGCATCTTGGCTAGGACAAAACCAAGGACAACACTGTTGCCCACAACGTCATTTGGCTGCTCAAAGTAGACTGCTAGTACTGATATCAAAACCCTATCTTTAAATAATAAAGGAGGATTCTAGGAGCTTTGAAACCGGGAACACATGAAACTACCACCCACTATATGTCATCTCGCAGAGTCTACTCTAAATTGAGAACCTTATCGCAGTTAAGGTTGCCGTGGAAATGCGGGACGGGCCGCTTCATAGAAGATTACCTCGGCGTTGAGTTCTTCAAGTAGAGAAAATATGATAAAAGTGGAATCATTAATACTACTATTAGACCAGCATGCCCTAATAGACAATAGAGCCGGTACTACTTATATTTATATATCCTTGAAAACTACCCTTATTATATATCCGGCCAATCATAATAAGTCTTCGTAAACCTTAATTTTAAATTTGATTTATTGATTTCTTTTATTTGATTTTTTTTTATATCAGATCAATAATTTCTTAATAAAAGAAATCTTTATTTAGTTATAATTTTGTTACGACGGGCTACACAACTACCAAGACACGTGATCACTGGTGATCATTAAGGATCACTAAGGATCACGATATAGATGATCACTGGTGATCATGAAGGATCACCAGTAATCGTAGAAGCATGAAGGACTATATAATCAAGATGGATTTCCTTTGTATAGAGCTTCGTGCTGAAGATTAATCATTTAGTATACTCTACTATTAATTATGAATTGCATTATTATCATTACTTTAAATCTTTGCTTAACGTTTAATTATAAATTATCTCAAAAACCTAGAGCACTTCCACATGATCTAGACGGCAAACCTCGTAACATAATTTTTAAATTTCAATTCTTTTTAATTTTCAAATTACTTTATGTGACCAAAAGGGTGTTTATAGACCAGCAATTGTATTTAACTTAGAATCTACAGGTGAAGAGCACCTGTAGATGGGGATAGCTACTCTATATACACACAAATGAATGGCCTAGCCGCAATGGCTAGGCAAAAAGAAGTCATATTTATTCCTCCAATGATCTTACTTTACCGATAACCATTGATACCTAGTACTTGTCCGGATCTGATCCTCAGGTCACCTAAATCGCATACTAATCTTGAGTAATCGTATCATGTGTGGACATGGTTAATGTACCTGAGGTTTCTTATATAATAAAGGTGGGAGGAAAGCAGGGATTTCCGTCACACTTTATTATATTTTAAACTCTTTATAACAGATATAAAAGATTATCAAATCAATTAACTAAGACAAAGTAAAAATAAGATTTATATAACTTATTAACAGAAATGACCTTACACAGAGAATAGTAGGAAGTTGATAGAGTTAGAACTGAGGTTATATTGGTCTTGAATATAAATCTGTGACGGAAATCCCTGCTTTCCCTCCCAACTTTATTATATAAGAAACCTCAGGTACATTAAACCATGTCCACACATGATACGATTACTCGAGATTAGTATGCGATTTAGGTGACCTGAGGATCAGATCCGGACAAGTACTAGGTATCAATGGTTATCGGTAAAGTAAGATCATTGGAGGAATAAATATGACTTCTTTTTGCCTAGCCATTGCGGCTAGGCTATTCATTTGTGTATATATAGAGTAGCTATCCCCATCTACAGGTGCTCTTCACCTGTAGATTCTAAGTTAAATACAATTGCTGGTCTATAAACACCCTTTTGGTCACAAAATCATATATTATTTAAGCTCTATGGAAGTGCGAAGCTCTCCTATAGAGAGCTTCTGAATCTAGTCCTAATAGGACTAGTGCCCAATGCCCTGTGCACGTGCTACGCAGGAGCCATTCACTTTAATATAACTTTTAAAATTTCAGCAAATAAGAGATTTTAAATTATTATATTAAATATTAAATTAAGATATAGAATTTATATTTCTTAAATTAAATAGAAATAGATTTTAAACTATTTATAAAGTTTATAAAGATTATAAATTGAAAACTTGTATAAATGTTATGTTACGTGACGGTTGTTATCCCACTAGTGGCTCACGTGCACTAGCCCTGTATATAAAGACCTTCTTACTTAGAATCTTCTTAGTTCTTTAGTTTTAGATTCTAAGTAATTGAATTGACTCCGTTTACGACTTTTCCGTCACATGTTACGAGGTTTGCCGTCTAGATCATGTGGAAGTGCTCTAGGCTTTCGAGATAGTTTATAACTAAGTGTCAAACAGGGACTTAAAGTAATGACAATAATGCAATTTGTAACTAATAATAGAGTATACTAAATGATTGATCTTGAGCATAAAGCTCTATACAAAGGAAATCCATCTTGATTATATAGACCTTCATGCCTATTGTTCCTTCAGTCCCTTCGATCCCTTCGGTAAAGGGGTCGAAGGGATCGAAGGGATCACATGACTTCGTACATGGTCATATGATACGAGGCCAGAAGCCGTCGTAACAATAAAGTCTGAAGAATCGAAGATTATCTCTATATAGATCACCAGAAAAAAATAATAAAAGTGGATATTATTAATCCTACCATTAGATCAGTATACCTAATAGGCAATAGAGCTAGTACTTGTAGTTATATACCTCTGAAAAATACCCTTACTACAAACAGCCATCGTCGCCTATTGGCGATGCGGAGGGAATACCGAGTTGAGCAGTTCCGGAAATCTTAATTTGCTTGGAATAGAAACTTGTTGTTTGCGCTATAACAGCTAGTTCTGGGTGAAAGAACGTCTAGAAGTGTACAGCTTTTCTATCCCTGTGCGAATACATGCCCTTGAATTTCTCGTTTCTATGTGAAGGACATTGCGGATTAGCTTTTCCTATTCGTGTGTTCTAAGTGCTACTCTGTTGTAGTATCGCGATATCCGGTCTACTGAGTTGGTTCAAGAGATTTAAATGGCGGCATGGTTAAGTACATGCATTTGCTTTATTCAATTTGTGTTTAAATCCTCTTATTTATAATAGATTGTCCCATGGAGCATTTTATGCACTAGATGCGCGTTTAATCATTTTAGCAGAAAATGTGATGAAGTTATAAGCAAAAATATGTAAGACTAAATATAAAAGCTCGTGGAGACTGTAAACGATAGTAAGTGACGAGCATCTCAAGGCTTTTGTCGCCGCAGCCACGTATCTCTCCTTCTTCCACTTCTAACCGGTACATCCCTTTCTCTCTGAATCTCCACATCCTCATATCCAGGGATACTGATACCAAGTCCGCTCCCCACATTAGCATCACCAGGAACGCTACTGCTACCCTCCCCGATATCATTATCTTCTTCAACCATAACATTGTTCCCTGATTCATCACCAACCAACGCCCCGAACTTCCCACCGACCTTATTCTTCAACTCCTCAAAACCACCACTTTCAACAATCTTTCCATCCTCCATAACCACAATACGTTTAGCTATCTTCATCATCCCAACCGTATGACTAACAACCACCGTAGTCATTCCTTCTCTCTTCTTTAATCTCTGCACCGCCTCTCTTATCACCTCTGCA
Organism: Sclerotinia sclerotiorum 1980 UF-70; assembly: GCF_000146945.2. Classification (NCBI taxonomy): domain Eukaryota; kingdom Fungi; phylum Ascomycota; class Leotiomycetes; order Helotiales; family Sclerotiniaceae; genus Sclerotinia; species Sclerotinia sclerotiorum. The sequence continues at coordinate 567,540 of NW_001820831.1, forward strand.
CTACCACCATCCAGCCCACTAGTGGCTTCATCCAAAATCAACAACTTTGGTTTTCTAACCAGCGCCCTCGCTATTACAATCCTCTGCGCTTGCCCACCTGATAGTTCCTGTCCTCCATCCCCTACTATCGTGTTATAACTTTGAGGAAGCGAGATAATAAATTCATTGATCCCAGCGTCTTTTGCAGCTGCAATAGCTGATGAAATATTAGCACATGAGGAAGATTCTGGGAGACCATAGATGATATTGTGAAGAATAGTGGCTGGAAAAAGAATTGGTGTTTGTGGAACGAGAGAGATGAAGGCTCGGAGAGATGGGATGTGACAATTCGTGACTGGAATACGGTTGAATGTTAATGGCGGGGGTAATGAAGCATCAGGTGGATAGAGACCAATTAGCATAGCAGCTATTGTGGATTTTCCAGAGCCAGATGGTCCGACAAGTGCGGTTGTTGAATTGGGGCCGATGGACAGAGAAATAGATGATAAAGTTTGTGTTTCGGGACAAGCGGGATATGTAAATGAGAGGCGGTTAAATTTGATTGGAAAGATGGTTGAAAGTCGTTCTGTTCCTTTATTTTCATGAGAAGAAGATGAATCGAGATTAGCCAATTCGAGCATCTGTGTAGCTGTAACACGAGAAGAATTGATTTGTGGTATCATGGCCAGCATGTTGGTACTGTTAGAAATACCGAAGAGTAAAAGATTAACCGTCTGGAGTGCAGTGGCAATACTAATCTCCCTTTTGGTGATGAGGACAGTGGCGTAGTAGAAGATGGTGGCAGTGATGAAGAAGGACATTGCGTCTGTCAATCCCCAAAGCAATCCCGAATAATTCGCTCGTATCAGTCCAACTTTATATAGCTCTTCGGTAGATTTAGTTTGTTTGGATTGGAAATATGTTTCCAAAGTAAATGCCCGTACGACTTTAATATTGGAGAAAGTTTCCGAGAATATTCCGGTGGTCATTTCCGATGCGTAGTTGCACTTGTTTTCCCATTTTCCACTCACTCGATTGAAGGTTTTGGTGACAGCGAATATAACAGGTCCACAAGCCATAGAGACTAATGTAAGTTTCCAAGTATTCACGAACGCCCATATAATTGAAATCAATAGCATAAAAAGTGCCGTAAAAACGATGCCAGCAAAGCGGCCGACGAGGTTGCGCATTTCCTCGGAATTCCTGTCCAAAATTTCGTTTAGCCGACCTGGAGTATTTCTGGGCTCTTCGAACCAGGATTTTGGCTGAGCAAGAATCTTCTTCAATGCTTCTACTCGTAGAGCACTCACCCAGGCTTGTCCGGCACACTCTAGGGCATAATGCGAGCAAAAGCGTGCCACACCATCAGTTATTGCAACACCGACCAAAGAAAGTGACCACTTTAGAGCGTTTAAGCTCCGATTCTCCGTTTGGTAAAATGTGTTGAGAAGGTTGGTGTATAGGATCGCGAATACTGGTGTCGATGCCGCCACAATGAATGCCGCGATAAATCCGCCCAAGAGGGTTACACGTTCCCTTTTATTTAGCATTGGCCAAACAGTCTTTAATATCTTGGTCAAAGAATCAGGTTTGATATGTTTCGTTTCTCCGTTTGGTTTAGGCTCGTCGGTATTTTCTGCGGAGTCGTCGGAACATTCCAGTAGAGAATCTATTGTGGTGATTTGAGAGTCCCGATTCGTCTTGCATGATGCTAAGCTAATAGGTCGTTGAATTGAGGATTGCCTTTTGAATTTCTCTTTCCCCGTGGAATGTTCTAAGATGGAGTCGAACCTCGACTCTTGATATCTTGGCGGGGCCGCAGAATATATAGGCGACGTATTACCCGGCACTTCGAAATTTTGAAACCTGGAGGTAGGTCTCTGAAATTCATCAAATCTTGAACGCGGTCTATCCACTCTTGATCCCCAAGTATCTTTTGAGCGCAAGTCATTGATATAGGATATCGAAGCATATCCGAGAGACAATCGCCTATTTGACATATCCAAAGAGCGATGATTTCCCGCATTTGGACCGTATAGTGTAGACATGGTGGACAAATGAGGTGTCAATTCTTGAACAAATTCTTCAAAACCCCCAGTTACTGGTGTTCCAGGGTCCGAATTCCTCCTCATGTCAGAAAAGTCTATGGGTTGTTCCAAAGGCGGTTCAGGAAGAAGCGAAAAGGTTGCAAAGGTACCATTGGCTTTAGCAGAGAGTTTTCTTCGGTATCCTTCCTGGACAACCCTACTTTCTTCCATAACGTAAACATAGTCATCGTCTGAAATTTGTGAGATGTCATGAGTCACAATGATTGTCGTTTTCCCTTTCCGCCATTCTCGAATATTATCCATGATCTTGAGTCTGTTTGTGAGATCAAGAGCGCTTGTTCCTTCGTCCAGAATTAAGATTGGTGCATCGCGCAGTCTGGCTCTAGCCAATGCGACACGCTGTCTTTGCCCACCACTCAGTTGTCTCCCTTTCGAACCGATCATAGTATCAATACCATCAGGAAGATCAGCAATTACTTGCTCTAAACTGGCTGCGGAACAGGCATTCATGATATTGACTTCGTTAGTTGCTCCTTCCTTGCCGAATTCTATGTTCTTTCTAACTGTTTCGTTGAAGACGACACTTTGCTGTAGAACAAGCGTGATATTTTGCCTCAGCCAATCAGTGTCGAGATCCTGTATACGATGGCCATCTATGGAGATACTGCCATCATCAGGCTCATAGAATTTGAGTAACAAGTTTCCCAATGTACTTTTGCCGGAACCACTTTTGCCAACCACAAACGTAGTTTCTCCTGCGGGGAAGAAGAAAGTCGTTTGGGTAAGGGCATTTTGTTGTCGATTCGAAGGATATGCAAAAGTAACCTTGCTTTGGTTAGCTTGGACAATTGATCGTGCCTACTTTAACTCACATCGTTGACTTCGATATCACCACTACAAACTCTCGGTGCTTTTAATTCTTCTGTTTGTTTTGCAGTCCCTCCTCTATACACTTGGTTCATGATGGACTTGAGAGTGGCACCCGCAGACATTCCTTTTGCCAGGACAAGCCATTGCGGTAAAACAACTTCTATAGCCATCATCCCGGTCAGACAAGAATAGAAAGTCGTAAGAACCTTTCCAGCATCAAGCCCATCGTCGACTAAAGTAATACCATACCCAAAGCCTTGAACAAAAATTACTATCATGACAAACTTCGTAATTCCAAACTGAATTGCATTTGACCTGGCTTGAATCAGGTAATAAACGGTAGATCTTTTGATTGCCAGAAAATATTGCCATACTTCCTGGTCTTGCCCATTGAATGATTTGACAGTATCGATAGCTGTGATGGCAGTGTTGGTGAATTTCGATGCTTGCGACAGTTCTCTTTTCTGTGCTTCGATGGCAGGGCCCATCTTCCTAGAGATGCGATAGAGTATTCCACCAGCGATAGGAAATGTCGCTATAATTACCAGCGTTAGATTCCATGAGTAATAGAAGGCGGTCCCAAGCGCTGCAGTGGCGCTTGCTGTCTCGAACAAAAGAAATCCAAGAGGTTGAGATGTAGATAATTGAAGCTCTCGAATTTGACTATTCCCAAAATTAGTGTTTGCCTTGTTCGAGAATTGATGTATTTACGTTTCAATTCGAATCAATAACGATCCGATACCATCTTTACGTAAATCAAACCACTCCAAGTCCTTCTCCAACATGCCAGCAAACATTTTCTCGCGGACGCTTCTCGCTTGAAGTTCTCCAAATATCATCCACGAGCACAGAAATAGTCCCTCAAATAACCATACCGCGCCGCCAAGTACGGATATAGCTATGCACCATTTCGAGACTCGATGTAAGGTCTCTTGTGCTGTGATGTTACCGCTTCCAAATTGGGTAAGAGCACTAAAGATGTTTCCATAGAAGATTGCTGATATCGGTTTCAAAACACCGCTCACAATTGCGAAAATAATACATATGACTATGTTGAATGTGTGCTTCTTCATCGTGAATGTGAATAAAGATTTGAAAGATGATTTGATTTCTTCGTCAGCTTGGCAATTGTTGACGTTTTGCAGTTCAATGGATGAGCCTTGATCTTCATCTGCAATAGGAATGCGCGAGGTGGAATGGCCGTGTTTTTTGTGGCTCTTCGAGCCTTTACCCTTCAATACTGTCATTGAAAAAATTATGTGTGCAATGAATGATTTAGAAAACATTGAGAAAATTTGTACAGCAAGAAGACAATTTATTAAATAAAATTTCGACTATAGATTTCTACACTCTTGGATAGTAATCGGAGGTACAAGACCTTGAGTCGAAGCTTGATTGTGGTGCTTCCCCTTAGTATTGTTCGTTAAGCGAAGAGTGAAGAACAATATGGACATCAATGAAAAAGATGGCCTTTGAAAAAGGCATTGTTCTAGGAGCAATTCACTGCTTCTTTCCTCAAATTCAAACAATAATAAAGTCTAGACAACGTATATTAAGAAAAGATTTGTTGAAATATGAATGACGTAGCATGTTTCAACACTGGCACAAACGAAAGTGACTTGATCCCGTAGAAGTGATTTTTATTAAACAAAGCAAAATGAGCGTTCAAAAAAGAAAGATACTGCAATCATGTAGGACGAAATGCAAAATTATCAGATGTAATGATGGTCCATGGCTGGCAGAATTACCCCTTCGAAGCTGCTTTAGCAACACCAGTATGATAACTGAGGTCAGTTTTCAATGTCAAAAATGGCGATCATTAATCTTCGTCGACCAACTGATTCTCCAATGTGTGTCGTGAAATTGCGGAACACTGCGATGCAGTGGCATGATCGGCATGAGTACATTTCCGCCATGAGCTTTCTGGAGGAGGTTTGTCAATTAATGTCGGTAGCTCTAGCTTCTCCGTATCCCTTTCATCGACCTTTATTATAAGTCTAAAAACTGGGTGGCACTTTTATGCTTTCGCATGTCCAGATAGAGAAGAGCCAATGAAATTTTTGGCTTTTTATTGAAGTTCCATGATTGGAGAACAAACATATTATTGTGCGAGCAGGAGCATGAAAATGCGATTGTTTCCACTTTCACATTTTCTCGGCTTTTCTTAAGATACATCAAAGTCTTGGTCGTATTATTCCCGATGCCCATCACTTGATGGAAGATCAATTCTTTGCGACCATCTCGAGCTATCAAAGGCTTGACCTCTCTTATTTGATCTGTACTAAATTAAGCTATGCTGCACTAAAGTTCTCCGTTTGAGAAGAACATCTCATACCTAGTCATAGACTTCCAAGCCTAAGTATATATTCAATCAAGATATTTGAGAGGAAGAGTTGACCTGTAGTTCCTGATTAATTGGTAGAGAACGGTTTGGACTGGTCGTCGCCAGATCGCGCATGCTTAAATTCATGTACAGACAGAGTGAAGGTCACGAGATCCAAATCTTACCGAGGCTTTATATACGCACAGCTCAGATATCTATTTCTACTCTCGCCTCAAGTTTATTCTCACCTCAATTTCATTCTTATCTTATGCCTCTACGATGACTTTCTATGAGATATGATAACACTTCAAATTGAAATATGAAAGATGCTTCCAAATAGTCTGGTAAAACGTATTTCGATATAGCCCGCAATCAGGTGTTTCACTTGAAATAAGCTCATGTGAATGTCACGTTTTCATTATTTCGCCGTTGTCTTCGTGCCAGTACTTTTAAGGTTCCACACATCGGTAGGGTTACAGACTTACAGTACGTCTATTTCAACACCCTATCAACTAAATTCTATTACGCTAAAAATATATAGTTGTGTAGCTGAGTGATGCGAATTCGTTATACGCGACCATTTCAGCCTGATAACTCGCCCCCATTCTTGTTTGAAATGAGGGGTACCTTGACAAGAGATATCGGCATCTATCAATCATGTGCAAATTGCAATACGAAAATGCCGAGAGGGTTAATATGTTCGCAGCTAGTTGCAGTCGGTTAGAGGTTAAATCAACGACCTGCCATATCTAACTGTATGCAATTCCAAAATAGGTCCTTTAGCTCCCTTTCCAACAAGATCCGAGCTAAATCCTGAAGTATTGATTCCCCGCATTATCTATTGGACATGCATCTATATACATAGAAGCGACTTGAGTACTTTGTCACAATCCTTCCCCAGATTCAAACAAGATTATAGGTTGCGCAGAAGATTGTCAGGGGGGGTGATCGGCTGATGATACCAAAGGAGTAATTGATCACCGATACTCTCGTTACAATGAAGTGCAAGCGATGCTATTATGCTTGAAATGTTGTTATGATAAACTACTTCATCGGTACAAATGTCCGTTATCTTCTTCAATCAGATATTTTATGCAAGGTCAAAAGATGGCAAGTGTAACCATGATTGAACCACGCGAGCCACACCAAAATGAATGTTATTTCTGGGTGATTTATTATCTTCCTGCTACCATCTTTCTACTTGTCTTTCTTTTCTTATTGTACTTTCGTTCCTTGGTTATTGATCATGTCGAGGTTTGAATACTCAGGAGTCCTGGCGGACGAAAAAGTGGAAGATGAGCGACCAGAGGTTCCTCGCCGAAGGTCTCTAGCAAGTGCAATATTCTATGCATTCGCGGGACTTTTTTTGTTTACTGCATTTACCGCATTGGTTGTGAAACTTTCAAATATCGGAGGTGTTCAGCCAAGCAACGAGGCTCCCAACATCAATTCCGACTGGGCATCTGAACATGAACATGAAACACGAGCAACAGGTGACCAGTACCTCATAGGGGTCGGCAAGGCTGATATCACGGGGTAAGACCTAAGTACATCTCCTAATACACTTGCTTTACTGACATCGATAGTCCTGTTGTCGAAATAAACTTTATGGGCTATGCCAGTCTTCCCCAAGTTGGAACAGGACTTCGTCAACGAATTTTCTCCAGAGCTTTCATTGTCGGAGATGTTAACAACCCTTCCAACCGGTTCATTTATCTGGTTCTCGACACAGCATCTGGAGATACTGCAATTAGATATGGAATACTCGAAGGTGTAGCAGCCCTAGGTTCAGCATATTCAATCTACGGACAACATAACATTGCCGTCACAGGAACACATCAGCATTCTGGTCCTGGAGCATACTACAACTATCTTTTACCACAAATAACTTCACTAGGTTTTGATAAGCAAAGCTATCAAGCAATTGTAGACGGCGCCGTTCTCTCAATTAAGAGAGCACATGAGTCGCTCACTACGGGATATTTAAGTACTGCCGATACAAATATCACGGATGCAAATATTAATCGCAGCCTCTATGCATATCTTGCCAACCCTGCAGCGGAGAGGGCACTATATCCAGATAATGTTGATAAGACAATGAGTATGCTCCGATTCCAACGAGCTTCGGATGGATTGAACATTGGTGTCTTGACATGGTTCAGTGTCCATGGTACTTCCATGTTGGAGAATAATACACATGTCACTGGTTAGTTCTCCATGTACCCTGCTGACAAAAACACATTCTAATTATAAATCAGGTGACAACAAAGGAGTTGCAGCTTATCTATTCGAGAAAGCAGCCTTAAACGACCCCAAAGCTGCTCCAGGTTTCGTAGCCGGTTTCTCCCAATCAAGCGTTGGAGATAGTTCACCAAACGTTCTCGGCGCCTGGTGTGACGACGGCTCTGGTCAACAATGCACATTAGAAAACAGCACCTGTGCTGGTAAATCCGAAACATGTCATGGTCGAGGTCCAGCTTTCCAAGCCTTAGATTTAGGAGTTACAAGTTGTTACATTATCGGTCAAAGACAATACGACGCTGCTCAAGCTCTCTACGTAAGTCATCTTTCCCTTTCGTCGAAAGCAAATTGCTGATTTGTATAGAACTCGTTGGATTCGGTTGGTACACCACTCGTGGATGGAAGTGTCAAATCTTTCCACTTCTTTCAGGATATGCAGTACTACGATTTCCCGCTTGCGAATGGATCGATTGCTCAAACTTGTCCTGCGGCTTTAGGATATTCGTTTGCGGCTGGTACTACTGATGGGCCGGGAGTATTCGATTTCACACAGAATGATCCAGGTGCACCCAATGATCCTCTTTGGAGTCTGGTATCTGGTCTTCTTAGGGTGCCGACCGCTCAACAGGTATGTTGTTTTTAATTCTATAGTTTTGTTTGTTGTAGGATACTAGTATTAATGTCTCTTAGGTTGCTTGCCAATACCCAAAGCCCGTCCTTCTAGATGTTGGTGAGATGTCTTCTCCTTATGCTTGGACTCCTAATATTGGTACGTCGTTCCTTATTTTTTCTCAACCAACATCCATCTCCCATACCATATCCCCTCCCAATCCACCTCTATATATCACTCCATTCTCGTTCCATCCCATCATTTACTCTTCCAATCAAAGCTCTTCCTTTCCCATCCCCCAAAACCCACCCAACTAACCACCACCCACAGTCGACATGCAACTCCTCCGAGTCGGCCAACTAATAATCATCATCTCCCCCTCCGAAGCGACAACCATGTCCGGCCGCCGCTGGAAATCCGCCATCTCCACCGCCGCCAGCACCTCCAAAATCACTACCACAACCCCCAAAGTCGTACTCGGCGGTCCAGCAAACACATACGCGCACTATCTCGCCACACCCGAAGAATACACCGTCCAACGCTACGAAGGCGCATCGACCCTCTTCGGCCAACACGAACTAGACGCCTATATCCACCTGACCACCTCCGCCATCGGCTACCTCTCAGCATCCAATACCAGCCAACCAGCCCCGGGACCCAGTCCCCCTAATAACGTCAATGCGAGTTTAAGTTTCATAACGGGTGTAGTATACGATAGTGGATCTTTCGGAAATGTATCCGTGCAACCAGCGTCAGCGTATAAGATAGGCGCGGTGGTAAACACGACGTTTGTGGGAGCGAATCCGCGGAATAATTTAAGACTTGAGGGTACGTTTACGGCGGTGGAACAGTTGGGGGGTGATGGGACGTGGGCGACGGTTAGAGATGATTGGGATTGGTCTTTGGTGTATACGTGGACGAGGGTGAACGGGTTGACGGGGACGAGTAATGTGGTTGTGAGTTGGGAGACGGGGACCGCGGATCGGACGAAGCCTGGGACGTATAGGATTAGATATAATGGGGATTCGAAGAATGCTTTGGGGAAGATTAGTTCGTTTACGGGCGTTAGTAATAAATTTACTTTGAGTTGAGGGGTTGAATGATGGAACTGAAGATATCGTGGAGTGGAGAGTTTGAATGGAATGCGAAATGATTGACATGAGAGGATGAAAAATGAGGAAACTGTTTCTTTATATTCAATATTTTTGATGATTTATACTTCTACTATCTTATCATCGTCCGAATCTGATGCAGGGTCTTCTGCATCCTGTGATGCCCAACTTCCTGCAACACCATTTGACTGTGATGAGAATGGCTTTGGAGATGAAGAAGGCTTGTCAGATCTTCTGGCCAAGGTTTTCATGCCGGAGTCTACTTTCTCTTCCCCCTCTTCATCCCGCATCAAAACCTGTACCAGTCTCTCACAAGCCTCTCTCATTTCATCATGATCAATCTTCAAATGTAATTCCCTTATTATTGGGTATACCTTGATCTCCCTCATTATATCTCTCCCCTCTCTTGTCGTTGTGAGTAGCATCAATGTTTCCACATGGGTTTGCATGATAGTCGGATCGCTGTCTCTCTCTTTATCTGGTGGTAATAATTGTAGATCTGGTAACATTGCCATAGTATCCTCCTCGTCAAATTCCTCACTTCCCATGATAGGTAGCAGTAAATATGGTAATATATTGATCTCATCCTCTGACAGGAACAAGGGGTGTGATTCTATTTCGAACGCAACATTTTTTATCGTCGACGCAACACCTTTTCGACGAATATCTGATTTATGTTCGGTGAAAACCGTCATTTTCGTGAGAGGTACAACTCCATCGTATTCCTGTTTTGTTAGGAAGTATTTCCTTCCTTCTTCGTGCTTGGCTAGATCTGCAAATAAATATGCGAGGTAGTCATAGTCGGCTTCTGTATTGTATGTTCCATCTGCACCCTTCACGAAAAGATCCATCAATTGATCAATCGCGCGATTGTTCGAAGTTAATTCTTTCGGCGCAGGACGTTCGAGGGTTATAATCTGCTTGAAGTCGTCCCATTTTGCAAGATTCGCCAGCAACATAGCAATGAAGTTTGCATTTGGTTCCTTGGGGTTCTGGAGTAGAAGCGCTGTTAGATATTGTCGAGTTGGAGACTAAGGAGACTGACATACTGTTAATTTGCCCAGTAATGTATTGATAAATTCCTTATCACTCGCAAGATATTCCAAAACGTCCTTGTCTGTCGACAAGTTTATAAGAATTGTAATCGCATCTTTGGCTATTTGCTGTGCAGGCGTCAGTCGAACCTTCACTGATGAAGATGTTTTATGAGGTTACAGTCGTACTTTGTAGTCGCGGACCAGTAACTTCAGGTCCTTTACTGGCAAAAGCTCATTTGTCTTGAATATTGAAGGCTGCGACAACGAATATGGTATCAAATTCTCGACAGCTATCGTGACGCAATCAGTCAAAAGTTTTGCGATGATTTGAACATTCTGAACATACCGATCGTTCGCACTTGAGTGTTGCCATGGGATATGAAATCGACAAGCTATGATAGTAGTTAGTAAGAACAGTTATGGTAATAAAAGTAACTGAGGTTTTACCTCTTCTAATTCAGTCGGCATGTTGTATTGTTCTTTCGGGTTTTCGAGTGATAGATAATAATGATGATGCCTGTGACGAAATTCTTCAAAATTATTTTTGGAGGGGTAAAATGAAAGCCCACTTTTCTGCCGCTATCTCCTCACCGCTTGCTTTTTTAGTCAGAAAAGTTTACTTCCGGCGAGCGTCTTTTTATGTTACGAGGTTTGCCGTCTGGATCACGTGGAAGTGCTCTAGGCTCTCGAGGTGGTTTATAACTAGGCGTCAAGCAGGGACTTAAGTAATGACAATGATGCAATTCGTAACTAATAGTAGAGTATACTAAATGATTGGTCTTGAGCACGAGGCTCTACAAGAAGGAATTCATACTGAATATATAGATCCTTGTAATTCTTGGATCACTCAGGATCACTGATGATCCAAGGTGATCCAGCATACCTGTTCGTATGCTCTGATGATGCGTGTATATGAGTTTTTAGGGTGACCGAAATCTCATATTAAATTGAGCGAATCGTAACAGATTTACATATGGCCCAAACTTACGAAAACAAGTCAGCTGTTACCATCGTAACATTTTAATTCTATTTAAAAAAATGAAAGATACTCAGATAATCTTTGTAGTCTCGGTTATATTGCCTATTCTGTCTGAATTTTCTATTTTGACTAGGAATTTATTATCTTTAATGTTAAAGTGAATGGTTCCTGCGTACCACGTGCACAGGGCACTAGTCCTATTAGGACTAGATTGAGAAGCTCTCTGTAAGAGAGCTTCGCACTTCCGTAGAACTTAGAAGAGAGATTAACCTACTAGACCAATATTACCTCAGTTCTGCCCTATCAGCTTCCCACTATTCCCTGTGTGAGGTCATTCCTTTTAACATTATTAATAATATTAAAAAAAATTTTCCTATAAAACTCTGAAATATATTTAAATATTATTGTTGATAATTATTATCATGGTGGCAGATAGGTCTTCTAGGTAATATAATGATATTCTACAAAGGAGGAAAGAAGGTGCTAGAAGATACACCGACGATGTAGGAAGTAGAAGCTATCCATTTATATAGGCAAACCAGAACGAGTTATGAACCCGTGACAAAAAACCTTGAACATCCTACTTAACCCTCAAACCTCAACCACTAAATCATAATTATCCACAACAAGTAAATCCTTTATCAATAATCGGATCAGGTACCATCTCGGCATCAAATTCCACGTACTTAAAATCCGCCGGTGCGGTCCCTGAATCCCCATTTCCGGTCGCATACACACCGAGCATCATACCTGTAAACGGGGCTCCGATCAAAGGATCGCTTGTTATTTCATCAACTGTTGTTTCTCCTAACCATATAATAGCCTTTTCATCTTTTTCGTCGCAGGATCTATAACCGAAGATGTAGCCATTATCTCTACACCAGATATAGAGTATAACATCATCATCTGTTTGTAGTGGTCCGACAATCGTCCAATTATCCTTACCGTTGATGAAGAGGTGGAAGTGGATGGTTCTTTTGGTGGAGTCGGCCCACTGGTTCCCGTGGATGGAGATGCTGGCGTGTGTGAGATGGTTCCAGTATACTACGGTGCCGGCTTCCATTTGGGGGGTTGTGGGGTTGAAGGTGAGTCGTGTGGACCAGACTCCTGTGCGAGTTGTTTGTTTGCGGAGGAGTAGAGTTGGACAGGCTGGACTGGTGAGTGTGTAAGGATTGCCGTGTAGACGGAGGCTAGAGGGATGGGTTGTTAATTGGAAATCTTGTTTTTGGGGTGTGTCTATACAAAGGATTAAATGATTAGCAAATGAGCTGATTTTCATATCCTAGGCTCACTGTTAATTTTTGGTAGGATTACTCTTTCGATACCAGCCAAGTTGTAGCTCTGGACTTGTAAAGTCGTCTCGCCACTTAGTGGGTTGTTTTAATTGATATAATCCTGGACCTTTGCCTTGGAGAGTAATCTTCTTGCCATCATTGACAATGGGCCAGTCATCTTCCCAGGTCATAGGGACAAGAAATGTTTCTCTTCCTGGATTTCACATTAGTTATCGTGCTCCTTAAGACTTCTATCATAAACTTACCAAAAATAGAAGATTTCCAACCACCAGATACTTTCTCATAATCGCCTGACATGCTTGCAAAAGTCTTGAATCGATCATCATCCAACTTTATAGGCCGACATGCAAGCATAACTGCCCACCAATTTCCTTTTTCATCCTCAACAATATCGATATGACCTGTATTAACCACCTCATCACCTTCAACTCCAATTTTCCACAATGGAGCATCTATTGTTTCCCATGGTCCTAAGGGACCATTCGAAGATCTTGATACCCATTCACAATGACCGGACTCCGTTCCTCCTTCTGCAGTGAAGAGATAGTAAAACTTTCCCCGCTTGAAGATATGGGATCCTTCTGCAATTCCAGATGGTGAGGAGCGAATTACTTGGGGTACAGATGTAGAAGCTCCTGTTGAAAGATCAATAGTGGTGATGTGAATAGCAAAGTCCTTGAGAGATACTCCAATGGTACGCTCATGTTTGCGACGGGTGGTTGATAGATAAACTTCTCCATCATCGTCAAAGAATAGCTGGTCTTATTGTGAGCCTCAAATTCTTTCATTGTTTTGTGCTTAGACGTAGTATGAAATCACGAAACCAAAAATCACTTACGTCCTGATCAAAGCCCACTTCATCAAACCAAACCGGCTCACTCCACTCACCACCAAAAACATCCTCAGCCTTACATTTAACATAAAATCCTCGAGGCCAAATCCTCTGATCCTCCTGTGGTCTATACCTATCAAAGCACGCAGCAGTAATATAAAACCATCCATTGTGTTCCCTAATAGTAGGAGCCCATATCCCACCTCCAGGTTCAGGCGTCCGAATATCAAGCTGGGATCGACGAGTTAGCGCATGCGATATGAGTCTCCATGATATCAAATCCGTGCTATGATAGATAGGGATTCCGGGGAAGTATTCAAAGGAAGATGTGATGAGGAAGTAGTTTTTGCCAGAGCGAATGATGGACGGGTCGGGATGATTGCCTGGGAGAATGGGATTTGTGTAGGTGTCTGGTTTAGTCATGATGAGCTTGGGATTTGTGAATATTCAAGGTCATTCATTTATTCATGAGGCTTGAATTTTGAGCCACGAAAATAGCTTTTTTTTCTTAGCCGGAAGTGTATGTTTTTGTTTGTGATTAGTTGTGAATAACTTCAGGTGCCACCCACTGTACTTTGCATGCGGCCGCATGGAGGGGATGTATTGAATGGAGATCAATATCATTGGTGGATACTAATTCTCCCCACATTAAGCTAGCGGGGGAGGGGAGGAGGGGCTCGCAGGATGTAGCTAAAGTGTGCATTAGGTTCCATCTTCTTTCAAGGAAATCTTTATCCATCTTATAATTATTTGTTACTTTTTGCAATTGTTGTTAGCTAGATATTCACCAAGAATACCATCAATACTGTGATTACTGCTCGCTTGATACTTACATACATCTACTACTTGATTGGGTTACAATGTGGCCCCTCAACTTTCAAGTGAAATGGAAGGATATTTCTAAAAGCAATGTTTTTTTTCGATTTTAGCCTATATATGCTTTGCCAATCTTCGTCTATTACGGTAGTGGCAGCTGTAGATGTCATAACTCGTCTTTCGGTGGAGTTAGAATCCGAAATGCACATGTCCATTTCCCGGATCATGTCTAGGAGATGTATGTACTTTAGAACTTTGAAAGATATCTAGTAGTACTTATTCTCCCATTTTCAGTGTACTTTATTCACACTCCTCATATCTACGACAAGTGAACGGACGCAAAAATGCATCTCAATTCCTATTCCTACAGTCTTCTCTCTATATTTCTATTATCCACCTTCCCCAATCTTTCTTCCAGTGCTGAAACTACATCCTCAATTCTTTCACGTCCAGAAATCATAATCTCTCCTCTACAACCTTCCAAACCTCACTTGACTACTACCGCCCTCTCCGCTCCTCGAAATCGCACTTGTCATGTTCCATCCTTAGGTTCCGGACGTGATGATTCTCCCGCCTTACTAGCCGCCATAAAATCCTGCAACCACGGCGGAATTGTCCAATTAAATGAAACCCTTTACACAATCTCCACGGCCCTAGACATTCAATCCCTCCAATCCATCGACTTCGACATCTCAGGTACCATCCAATTCTCTTCCAACATAACCTACTGGACAGCCAGCAGTTTCAAATATGTTTTCCAAAATAGTAGTGCTTTTTGGCAATGGGGAGGAAATGATATAAACTGGTATGGAGGAGGAACTATTGATGGTAATGGTCAACCTTGGTGGGATGCATTTGCAAAAGATAGTTCTCTTGGACGGCCAATCTTGTTTGTTATGAATGGAGTTAATGGGGCAAGTATGAGCGACTTGAAGATGAAGAGTCCGCCAAATTGGTTTAATTTTATTACGGGTAGTCAGGATGTTTTGATTAGTGGGATGGATTTGAAGGCGGTGACAAGTAATTCACATCCGGTGAAGAATTCTGGTGAGTTATTCTCCCTATTCAAGCTAGAGATTGAGTACTAACTGCCAACTCCCTGACAGATGGATGGGATACCTACCTCTCTTCCCATATTACAATCCAAAACTCGACTATTCTCAACACGGATGATTGTGTATCATTCAAACCCAACAGCAGTTCCATTCTTATCCAAAACCTAGCCTGTACTGGTTCGCATGGTATATCTGTGGGAAGTTTAGGGCAATATGTCGGAGTTACCGATATCGTCGAAGATATTTACGTTTACAACAATACACTAAGTAATGCTAGCGATGCAGCAAGAATCAAAGTCTGGGCAGGTGCTGTGCCAAATAAAGATGGAAGCTTACCTTATGGCGCAGGTGGAGGTGGTGGGGTGGTGAAGAATATTACATATGATGGAATGACGGTTGTTAATGACGATTGTAAGTATTCTTCTAGTTTCGTCGAGGGAAGCATCTTTACTGATTGCCAATTCTATAGACTCCATTGAACTCACTTCTTGCTACATGCAAACGACCGCAAATTGCAACGCCTACCCTGTAAGTACTTCGCTCTTACCATATCCTCGTCCCTCACATGAGACTAAAGAACCATTAACTAACCATCATAACAGACAAAAATGATCATCCAAGATGTCGTATTCAAGAATTTCGTCGGCGTCGCTAGTTCAAAACATGATCCTAAAGTTGGTACTTTGGTATGTAGTAGTGCTAGTGTAAGTATCTTTCTATTCTTTACATCGAATATCATAACAGTTAAAACTCTGCATGTATTCTCTATCTTTTCTTCTACGCTTCATTTATCTCACTGTAAGAAATGACTAACATGTAGTTCATATAGTCCTGTATAAACATCTCAGCCCAAAATATCAATATCACAACACCGAGCAAGAAGAAGGCGACGTGGACTTGTACGAATGTGGATAAGAGTTTATTGGGCATCAATTGTGTTTAGAGTTGGCGGATTTGTAGTGTAGTTATTGAGATGGGAGGGATTGATTTGGATGGTGTTGTAGTATTTGTTGATAGTTTGAAAATGAAATGTTCTTGATATGGATTTTCATAAGAGTATAGAAGAAGAATAATATTTTTTTTGAATAGAATGAATACTTTTTGATACCGAGATAAATTGGAATTTGTAAAAATTAACTAAATACCTCCCTCATACAGACAGTTATGCTTAGATAGGATAGAATTAGAAGATAATGTAATTTTACACGTTTATACATTTTGAAGCTTTTAATCTCCGAATTTTAATTTTTGGTTTAACTTTTTTAAAATGGAATAATTATAGTTTATAAATAAATAGATATTTTAAGAGTTTATAATATTGATCATACACAGATATAGAGAAAAGAATTATAATAATCAGAACTAGGATTTCTATTTCCCTTGTATGTGTATAAATGTGCGTATATATAGAGAGGTATCATTCACTAGATATCAAACCCGATATCCAAACCATAACCCATGAGTCCAAACCACCCAACCCAGCCCCAAGTTCCGACCCAAGTACCAACCCACCCTCCCTGCCCCAAACCCAGTTCTCATCCCAAACATCCAAACCCTAAACCTTCTCACCCAAAACCACATTCTCAACCCCCACCTCTCTAATCCCCTCACCCTCACCCTTAGCCGCCAAACTCTCTACATGCTGCACATGCACATTCGCATTCGCGTGATGTGAATCCTCGAGTCCTAGACGTGCACCTCCTTTCTCTACATGATTCACGCCACCGAAAAGGACGTCCATTTCCTCGAGCATGATGTTTCGGGTTTCGGGGACGACGAAGATGACGAAGAGAGCGAGGAGACAGTTGAGGCCGCCGAAGAAGTAGAATGTGTAGCTGTGGAGTGAGATGTTAGTTAGGTGCGACGTGAAGGAGAGTGGGATGAGGAGATAGGAAGGGGAACACCTACAAACTACACTTTGCCAAGAAAACAGGGAAGAATTGATTAAAAATCAAATTCGACACATTCTGCCACTGACTGCACATACCCACTGCCTGAGCCCTAACATTCATACTAAAAATTTCCGACGTCCAAATCCAAGTTGTTGCTCCCCAAGTAGGTTTATAAAAGAAGATGAACAAAAACAACAAGAACGTAAGAGCGATACCAACTGGTTGATCTTTCGTAAGAGTTCTCGTCGTGCCGTTAAGATAATACTCGTTGGGTGTCGCTATACCCACTGAAGCAAAAGCGATCATGCAAAGAGCCATACCGAAACCGCCGACGATGAAGAGGAATTTACGTCCGTAGCGATCCACGGTCCAGACCGCGTTGAGAGTGAAGAGAATACCGCAGGTACCGTTGATAGCGTTGATGAGATTGATAGTTTCAGCATCTTTGTAGATACCCTTATAGATCGCCGAAGAATAACTATTAAGACTTCCTTGACCGGTGAGTTGTTGACCTCCGTTGATGATAAAAGCAATCCACATTCTCCTTCGAACGGATTTATCCATCCATAATGCTTTGTAGGAACTAGTAGACGTTTGTTCCTTTTCATATTCAAGCGCTTCTCTAATTTGGAGAAGTTCATCTTCGACTTCTTGTTCGGTGTCGCGGACGAGGAGGAGGGAATTACGGGCCCCTTCAATGTTTCCGTTTCGAATGTACCAACGAGGGGTTTCTGGGATGAAGGGAAGAAGAATACAGATGATGATTGGAACCAACATTTGGAAAATGACAATTGTTTTCCAATCCCAATCTCCGAGGGCGACAGTGTGTTTTCCGGTGGCGAAGGCAATCCAGTAGGCGATGAACGAACCGACTGAGTAGAACAATTGCCAGAATCCCATGATCTTACCGCGAATCTCTGGCGGTGCAAGTTCACCAATATAAACCGGACCAGCAGCTAAACAAATATCAGAACCACACATCAAAAACATTTCATAACAGGACAATACGAACTCAGAGCAATTCCTTGTCCCAAACCAATAATAACACGACCACCAATAAAAGCATTAAGATCTCCTCTCGGAGCGAAACACTGCACGAAAGTCGCAATGATAGTTAACAAACAACCGATTCCCATTCCCCATCTTCGTCCGAGTCGATCAGCCTAGAGTGTTATTAGCATCTAAAGAGGCTTGTGGAATAATGTTTGAGAGATAGTTCACGTACGATTGGTCCACCGAAGAAGAATCCTGACACGATGCCACCGATGTTGTAAGATGTGTTTACGAGACCGATTTTATATGTACTCTGATTCATATTAGCATTTGTCTTTTGGCGACGAGAATGATTATGCTGCTCACTGGTTTATTGAAGTATGCAACCCAATGTTTAGAATTTTGACATGCGTTGAAAACAGATGCATCATAACCGTATAATACCATGCATGCTGCTGCCACCATAGATATGTACCTAAAGAGAAATCAGACTTTACTTCGAGAGTTGAAATCTGATGATGATGGGATGATACTAACCAATTGTACCATCTCTTATTGGTGGTGTTAAACATCTTGTGTTTTGTTTATAGATTTCCTATCGACAATACCGATTGAAACCTTTTGTGATGAGGTGAAGGAAACAATTGAATCGAGGTTATCCTCAATCAATTAACTGACTTCCTCTGCTAGTGATATGGAAAAAGCAGGTACAAAGGTATAAAAAGATGCAAGATACAACCGACAATCAAGTGTAACGTTGATC
Source organism: Sclerotinia sclerotiorum 1980 UF-70 (assembly GCF_000146945.2). Taxonomy (NCBI): domain Eukaryota; kingdom Fungi; phylum Ascomycota; class Leotiomycetes; order Helotiales; family Sclerotiniaceae; genus Sclerotinia; species Sclerotinia sclerotiorum. The sequence continues at coordinate 586,385 of NW_001820831.1, forward strand.
AAGGGTTTGAAATGTACATGTACTAAATATTTCCCCATGGGATTTCGACAACTATAACATGGAGTGCTGCGCCGTAGGATCTTTTCTCACCGACACCAGGGTCTTACCACCACACGGAAATGATTGAAATAATAAATGCACCAATCCCCTTTGTTATTTTCATCTATCTAGACGTGGCGCTCCAATAGACATGCACGTTTCTCATTAGCTTGGGTTCAATCCTGGCGTGATCCTGGAGTAAAAATGGAGAAATTACCCTGCAATTGTGGGGGAAATTTTCATATTCGTGGGGAAATTTCCCCAGATGAGAAATCTCCAAACTTTATGCGGCGCTCATGGCGTAAACCTCCCGCTTTGTACGCGAGTAAGCATACTCCGTCCATGACACAGGAAACATGATTGTGTGTTATTTCCACAATTCGTATTGTCCAAAACTCATTGGGAAATTTGGTAGCTTTCAATGTGCGGGGAAGTACAAAATCAATAATTACAAATGCAACGTATCCTGGAAAATGCAAGGGCCTAAATCCACTTGGATTCTTCACGTGAGTGAAAGTCATTCAAATTCAGCTGAAAGAACATCAAGAATCACCAACAATCATGCATAGGTACAAGTTTGGTGCGCTAGCATGAGCTAACCTCATCTCTTTTAATTCGTAAAATCGTGCTTTTCTTCCATAACGACGCCAAGTGCTCCAGTTTTTCCGTTCTTCTATCCTCCATTTGCGATAGCTTGAGAAAGCCATAATCCCATAGAACTTTAGACTTTTCCAACTCCATTGTTTTTCCGTCCGTGAATCGAATTCAGTAGGATTTCCAATTCAGCTTGGGAATCGCTAGGGTCAGGTATTGGATCTAAAAGTCCATCTTTGGATTGGAATCTTGTTCCGAGAGTTCTGATTATACCCCATGCACGTCTGAATTCATCTCGAATGGACACAATTCCATTATGAGTCACAGTACGTGCAATATTGTGCTCTATCTCGAATGGATCTTCGATTGCCAAAAGATATCGGTGACGGACCTCCTTGGTTTCTTCCACAGTCTTGGGAGCCTCATTAGGTTCCGTCGCCGTGGTTGAATTGGTAGTATTCCCTTCAACAGCTCTGGGACTTGCTGGAGTTGGAGGAGCTGCTATTTGTGTAGTTTCAACGACTGTTCTGGCACCGACCCATCCTTTTTCCTGTTTGCTAAGAATTCCATAGTTTGAACGTAAACTCAAAACTTCACGACCCCAATCAAATCCTCTGACTCCTTGAACCGTCGTCATCAGCCCACTCTGTGCAAAGTATTCAAAGAATCCTCGAAGTAACAACCCTACCGAGTCATGGTTTTGTGTTAAAATATCACGCTCAGCCAAAGATCTGATTTCTGCTTCATCTCTCCAAAATCTCACATCTTGACCATCACAAGTAGTTTGAGCTTCTTTCTCGCCAGGAGAGAGATGTACAGGCGGCTCTTTGTTGATGTGTTGAAGATTGGGCAAGACTGGGGGTTTGGCAACATTTATCAGGTAGTGCAAAACCATCAGTACATAGCCGTAACTTCCAAGAGTGCCTCGATATGGAGTATTAATTCCACGAGTCTTTGCCCAGTGTTTCACAAAAAGTACCACCATCTTGACTCTTGTATCACATAGAGAGTACAGCCTGAGAAGTAATGTGTTATGCAAGGCCAAATGATTTGAGAAATTGATATCACATTGAATGCCGACCTTGTCCTTAGGAAACTCAAGATGATCCTTGTATCGATCCCGCGGCTTATTCAGTGATATTAGAGTCGGATCAGGAAGAGTACGGATGATGGCTACCAGTTCCGCTTGTGAAGAATCAACAGAAAATTGTCTACTAGCTAGGTCTCGCAAAACCGAGATGTATCGTTCAACATTGTGAATGGAAATCTCGTCATAGAGATCAGCTTCAAGGGCATGTTCATAATCTTTGGCAAGTTGCAAAATCTGATGTCGGCGAGCTACATCTTTCAATGTCGTTATTTCCTCCATACATTGCAAAGCTTCTCGAATATGAACATCGTGAATGCCATCAATATAATGCTTAACAAACCGCGCCACAACCTCTTCTTCCGTTAAGTTGCGTGGCCGGATGAGGTTTTGAGGCAATCCCTTGCCCTCAAGATCTTCTTTGAGTCTTTCCACTCTCCCAAGGTATTGTTGTGGACTCTCAAACATCAATTGCTCGAGATACAGAAGGCGTAAAGAATGAATCCTTTTCAGGCGTTCAGAAGCGTTGTGAAGTTGTTTGTTGTAGATTTCAGACTCAGTGAGTGGCCCTGTTTTGTTCTGCAAAATTTTCCATGCCTCGAGAGCGGCGAGAGCTTCCGACTCTTGTTTATCGGTTGCTTCCATTAATGTACGCTTCTCCCATGCCATGGCTAGCCTCTCCCCTTCAATCTGTGTGCAAATTCCATTTAAAGATCGCTGGACAAAAGGAATGGAAGGATCAAACAATGGAGAGACAGATGGATAATTAGATAGCCGATTGGATAAGTCTTCAGAATGCAATCCAAGTATAAAAGCTCGACAAACTTCATTAAGAATCTTCGCTTCCTGGATACTGAGTTCAGTAGAATTTAAAGATAAATCGCGTCCACCATTTTTTCTCAAAGCACGCTTTGCACAAATGTGGTAGTCAATGAGATTCTGGTGGTCTTTTTGCTTCAAAGTAATACCTTTCTTCTCAGTTAGATTTGTGTTTCCCGTGTTACCTGAATTAACTAGACTGCTAGGATTACTCGTGGTTTTAGCCAAGGCTTTTTTCGAGTCTACACCTACTTGGGTTGATCCCGGAGACTTTGTGGTAAGAATTTCCAAGTGCTTTACGTCTGGATCATCATCTTGACCTTCACCCAAGCCACTATCCCATTTTTTACGCTCCTCTAGAAGATCAGCCATTAATTTTGGGAGCGGTTTCTCGCAAAGCTTGATGATAGGAACTCTTGTTCGAGTGAGTAGTCGTGCGCCGTATCCCAAACTCAGCAACTTCTTCTCCAATAGTCGTGGTATTTGAGACTCCGACAACTCCGCAGATGGATTCGAGAAGGGTGTAAGAAGTGCAAGATCCATATCAGAACCTTTGGTTGCAAAGCCGGAGCTCAAACTTCCGTAACATTTCAGCTCGACAGTCGCAGCATCAAATTCTTTGTTACCACGCTCTTCTCGCTCATGTTCAGCAATTGCCGCTTTGCAAATCTTTTCAATGTGAGCCCGGAATTCCTCTTTCTTATTTGCCTCGTTAATGTCAATCGCCACTTTTGGGACGCACTCTCCAGCCAATTTGTCCAAAAATGCGCTTTGACCAGTCATTTCTTCAGTATTCGCTCCAAAACTTCTCCATCCTTGACCACCAGAATTTGAGGGACCTGGCTGGTATAATTGGCGATTGTGTGGAGGTCTTGGAGAGAACGAATTGCTACCGGGACTTGCTTGATTCATATCTTGCCAAAAATGTTGCTGATGTTGCTGGGGGTAGATGGGCTTCTGAAATTGAAGGTTGGGACTTCCTTGATTTGAAAACCCACCTGACCTAGAATAATTTTGATATGCCATCTGAGGGGTATAGGGGGACGTGTGCGTCTGATGCCAGATGCGGGAAGCTGTGCTGCTGTGCATGGCTGAATCTTGGTATCCTGTGATGTATATATGTGAGGAGTAGATGGTGTTGGTGCCGCTGTGCCGATGAGGTGTGTAATTTCGGATGATGGGCCTGTTGCTGACGATGCTGCTGTTCTTGCTGACTCGAGTCAATTGGAATTGAAAGCTGAGCATTCATCTGCCCGTCTTTGAGCTTGAATTCATCCTCTTCTTTCCAGGTTGTGGGGACAATGGAGCAGTGTTGGCGGGAACGGTTTGTAATGACTCGGCAGCCTTGGAAGCCATGTTGGAGAGATATTCCTGTTGCTCTGACGGGCTAGCTGTGAGCATATGCGGCGGGAGATGGAGATTAGCCGTATTGTTTGCCGGAGGTGGATGCATATTGATGATTTCATTTTTCGTGATGACATTGGCATTATTGAGAATGAGACCTCGAAGACGATCTTCAAGTCCATTACCAATACCACCCAAACCTCCTCCAGGCAGGTGCTCACTTGGCTCGTTCCCTGCTGGAAACATGCTTGTAAATTTAGGATGATAACCTGGAAGTTTTTAGAAACTACAGAAATCAATCACCAAATCTATACCAAAGATTGATATGATTCGCAGAGCCTTTTGGGATGTCTCCTGACAGTAACCACAGCCCGAGGGTTGGAGGTATCTTGAGAAGTGATGAGTATCAGTGGAGCTTGGTCATGTGATGGAATGTGGACGGTGCGTTTCCTGTTCCAGTATCTTGGATGTGTTTCGCAAATAGATGACTACCTAGTGGATGAAGAGATAAATAGATGCACTATCATTGATACCTAACTAACCATGAAAGAGAGATTGATGGTTGGTTGGTATTGAATATGCTGTTGTTTGCTGCGCTGTAAATTCAGTCTCTGATCTGTTTGGACTGATGAATTGGTGGATTGGTAGAGATCTAGATTATTATCTCTTCCATTCTCTTTAGGATAGAATGATAATATTGAACTGATCTAATTACCAAGAAGAAGCAAACCAATATTGGATCAAATGAGCGATCGGAATATAATCGTTGGTGGTGATCAATATAAGATCCAGAGATGGATGTGGGCAGTAGATATTTCAAAGAGAAGGTTGTGTTTGTTAAAAGGTTCCCCAACCCTAGAATTCTCCAAACCCCAATCCCTAAAATCTCAGCCTTCCAAATTGAATATGGATGGATGCAGACAATACCATGAAGCTTTGGTATTTGGGAGCTTGTCTTGTTACCAGGGTGGGGTAGTTCATAGCCTAGTATTTAAGGCACCTTACCCTCCATCTCGAAGGCTTATTAATAATTTCTTCAACCTCTTACCCACTACGGCTGTGCATCCTCAGTCCTCCATTCATAAATTCAAATTTAAGATTTCAGCGCTGGAGACCCTTGTACAGATAAATGTTACGGTAAAACTTGCATGGGTTGCCGATCTTGGATTCATTATACCACTTTGGGACTAGCTCGGCCTGACTGCCTGTCATTGCACCGATTGTATCTTGGATGGAAGAAACATATCAAAGTCAACCTACAGAGCAAATTTATTATAACAAAGAACAATCAAACTACCACAGAGAAGGAAGAAATCTCCATCAAGCCCAATCTATCCCAAATTATCTTGCGACAACATAGAAGCACATGAGTACAATTTTTGATATTAGAGATACAAGTTCTTTTCAGCTTCTGCGACCGAATATAAATCATTGAGGTTCCTTCCAAGGCAACCATAGCTCCTCAAGCTTGTCCCATAGGAGAAGAATCATATTGGATCTTTCGGTTCTGGAAAATTCTACATCAGTTTCCTATTCTTCTTCGTGGACCGATCTTTGAACACTCAGAATTTCGAGATTTCCAGAGTAACCATTCAGGATGTCTGCCTCCCCATCTGGCATGTCGAATGGACGAACTCCTACTCCCACTCCCAACAGCGGCGGCGCACCACAGTTTACACGTAAACCCAAGGCTGCCGATCCTCTGAGACCACGAAAGAAACCCGTCCGCCGACCAAATGTACCTTCTAAACCTCCCGGCGCGAACTTGAACGGCTTGACACCAGCTAGGCCCAACGGGCCTACATCTTTAAACAACTTTTCCGGACCACGCGCACCAGGTCCTAGAGGCCCAGTTCCTATCAATGGCAACGTTGCGCCTAGACAAACATATGGTGGTTGGACACATCCTCCCAAGGGAGAAGTTACAGATTTCCCACTCTTCACTACCAGGAGGGCGTTGCGCGATGGATTACGATACCATGCCATGAGATTTGCTGGAAAGAAAGAGGTTGACCCAACAAATCAGGACGAGTTCACGCGACCAATCTCCCTTCATCGCAGAGATCCTCGACAACCACCACCTGGTAAGGCATTCAAGGACGAAGACACAGTAATGGAGGATGTGGTCGACTCCAAGGAGAGAGAAAGACAAGAAATATTGAAGGCAGAGAAGGAAGCACAAAAGGCTGCCGATCGTGCGCAGATTGCTCCTACCAGCAACAATGCTAATGCATCAGCTGCTAAAAAAGCTCAAGCTTTTCGAAATGAAAAGACTACCCAGGTACATCGACTTGATAAGACAGCAGAACAGAAAAAAGAGTCTGATCTCAGATACGAGGAAGCTTTACCTTGGCACCTAGAAGATGCTGATAATAAGAATACTTGGGTCGGTAATTATGAGAGTGCTTTGTCGGAAGTCAATGTTATGTTTTTTACAGAGGGAAGTTCTTTCAGGATGATTCCGGTTGAAAAATGGTACAAGTTTACCTCAAAGAACAAGTTTAACACTCTCACAATCGATGAAGCCGAAGCATTGTTGAGTAAGAAGACCAAGGAATCTAGATGGGCCATGAAGACGCAAGAGAAAAATGAGGCCCAACGTGCAACCCAAGAAAATATTCAAGGACTGAATAGGCTGTATACTGTCAAGGCTGAGAGTCAAAGCTTCAGAGGATCTAGCAGGAATGAAACGAGAGACATTGATGAACTTGATTTCGATGCTGATGACTTATTCCAGGATGATGATGAGCTTCCCACAGTTGAGCCAGATAGGGATGAAGATACAAAAGACGCTCAAGAAAGAATTAAGCAAGATCAGAGAGGAGCAAACTTATTCGGAGAAGCAGATGAAGAGGCTGTGGAGAAAGACTTCATGAAAGAGGAGCAAGAATTAGAGGCACAGAAAAAGTTAGGAAAGGGTGTCCGTAAGGCTTTGACTAAGCGCGAGAAGAATTTCATTTATGATAGTGATTCTAGTAATCCATATGCTTCTTCAGATGTATGTATTTTGCGAATCTATTTGTCTATTTACTAACAGCCCAAAGAGCGAGGATGATACCTCCGATGAAGAGAAGCAAAAGGAAATCGACAAGAAGAAAGATGAAGAGGCTAAAGCCAAGTTAAAGGCTGAAGCAAAGACTCCCGGAACCTCATCGAAGGGAAACAATACACCTTCCGGTCGACCCAAGCACACTGATCCTTTGAAGAAGACTAAAAGTCTCAAAAGAGCAGGATCTCCTAATTTGTCAGAATCCTCTGGAAATGAATCATCTAGAAAGAAGCATAAGAAGAAGCACGTTGGCTCATCACAACCTACAGGTATATCTATTCCAATTCTAGCTTCAAGGCCAATTTCTCCAATACCATACTTACAACCCGTTCCAGGTCAACCTCAGAGAAAATCTTCTATCGTCAAGATGTCCGTAAATGCATCCGAACTTTCACGAATCAGCTCTTCACCACCAAACCCTCAAGGGGCAACAAGCGATGGAGAAGCTACAGGAGGTGAAATGTCAGATGGAGCAGGTGGAAAGAAGAAAAAGATTACCCTTCGTATGGGAGGATCACCAACAGCTTCAAGACCGGCTAGTCCAGCCCCAGGTAAATCTAGCAGTAGCCGTGCTGGAAGTCCTGCTCAAGGAACTGGTAAGGATTTTAATTTGCATCTATTTCTGGAGAGTACTAATAATTCTACTATAGAACATGCAGGATCATCTAGTTCCGGACCTATTACACCTAAAGAAATTATTGCTGCTTTACCTTCGGCGGGTATCTCCATTGGTCAATTGCTTGGTCATTTCCGTGGTAGAGTCGGTGATTCTGATGGACAAACCACTAAAAAAGAATTTATGGCAATGATTAAGACGAACTCTAAATATGGAGCGGATAAACTTTTGCGACCAAAGGTTTAAAAAGTAGGGTAACTTGGCATATGCGAAGAATGGTGGTTATCACAGGGTTTCGATGGTTGCAATGCAATTATAATCGTGGAGGGAATTTGCTATGGATGGATGGATGAGCTGGACGACCTGGATCATTTAATACCTTACCAGAAGGGTTTTTGGTGATATGATGAGAGAAATTACTCGTCGGATGGGTAAACAAACATCTACGTAACGTAAACGAAACGAATTTGGTATAAAGCATGATACATTCATTCATTCATTCATTCATTCATTCATTCATTGGAATGGGAAGGAAGAAAGCAAAGGAAAGAAAAGAAAACAAACATCTTTCAGTAGGTATCAAGAGCATGATATGTTGTTGCGTGTGGTTGATAGCGATACCAATGGGAAGGAGGAAAGTTTGTGTGTGTATAGATTTCTTGAGGTTTTCAGATACCATTCTTTCATACCTATTAGGTGGTTTGATTTTTCTTTCTTTCTTTCTTCAGTACAACTGCCTAGTTAGGTCTTAATTCCATAGGCAATGAATGGAAAGGAAGGAAGGATGGATATGGATATGGAAATATATGAATCATTTGACTGTCATCTTCATCATCGCTTAATCAAAATCATGAATACCTACTAGATACCTACCAAGTAAGTAAATAAATAAATGAATATCAACCCTAAGTATCCATCTGCCACTGAAAATCCAACTCCCTATTCCTCACCCTCCTATTCTCCCCCTTGAACCTCTCCGCCTCCCACCCATTCCCCCTATCCACCCCATCCCACCGATGTCCAGGCCGAATCCCATATCTATTCGGCGCCGCCGCACCTTTATACAATGGTTTTCCCGAACTACTCTTTCCCTTCTTCTCTTTACTTAAAAACTGCATCGCGGGATCATTCCACCGCTCTACTTCCTTCAATTCCTCATTCATCTGTATATCATCCACGCCTCGCGCTACCGTCATAAACCTCGCTTCATCTAATTCTTCTCTTCGTTTTGCTTGCGCGAGAAGTTGTATATCTCCTTTTTGAGCTTCTTTTCCTTCGAGCTCTTTACGCGCTTTTTCATCCATTTCTTTTTTCGCTTCGGAGCGTCGCATACTTATATCTATTCTTCGACCTGTGGCGTCCCGATACACGGTTTCTTCTACCTTGTCTTTGTTTTTGCTTTTGCTAGATCCGCCCTGTGATTCTCGCGCCCATTGTGCGGCTTCGTTGCGTTTTCGTCTTGTGGATTCTGCGGCGGCTTCATCGCGTGTTTGGAGTCCGCCCCGCGATTCCTCAATTGTAGGTTCTTCGTCTACATGTAAGGCGGCGGAATTCTCAGCAGCGGCTTCTTGGATAATGCGGTCTGCTTCTGCATTATCTTCATTTTGTGGTTGGAGAGCTGGCACACCAACGGTTTTCCATGATGACTTTTTTGATTTGCGAAATTCGGAACTGCCGCCGTGGTTGGAGATTATGGGGGTTTCGTTGTCAGAAGCTTGTTCGCGGGGATTCGACCAGCCTGGTGCATCGTCGTCGGCTATTATGAGACCAGTTTGGGGGACGGTCTTGCGTTTGCGCTTTTTGGTTGTGCTAGAGGAGGAAGAAGATGGAGTCGAGGCGGTCAGGTAGTTTTTGGCAAGGTAGGAGGAGAGCGACATATTGGGCTGGATTGTGTATTGTTGGGCGATAGGGGAGATTGAAATGTGGAATTTTGAGAAAGCAAGTGCCCTCAACACGCTCCACTATGTCCGCTTTTGTTGTTCTAGTACACTTATTGATCGGTGCTGATGCTTGGTGAAGGTAGATCGTTGATAAAAGCTAGAACTATCATGATCATCATGACCACACTGCGTCAATGCGAGGCTGAGAATAACCTAGAACTTGCAAGGTAGCCTCACGTTACCTGGCGTCAATCTCGCTTATTGTACACTAATGAACTAGCGCGCCATAGCCTTCTTTTAGTCATGAACGGAAAGAAAAGCCGCAGATCTCAAGTACGAACTAAACGACAACGGGAAGTCGGGACAGTCTTAATTTGAATCCAGGGGAAGTGGCGAATTGGAACTTCGTATCTATTCTTAGACTTTTTCATCACCAAACTCATCGATGGGGATGTAAATTGATGAAAAGTATTAATTGGTCACATGCTCACGAACTTAGTATTCCTGGTCTTGTCCACCGATGCATAACAAAACATATAAAGTTCATCCTTTTCCGAACTTCCCATCAATCTCAAACATATCTACAAGGACACCATCGCGCTTTTCAGGGACCTGCAGCTACGATATTCCTTTCATGCGCTTCCTCGGCATTTGGTCTTCTGGAAGGGGGGTTCGTAAGCTATTGGGAACGCTAGATGTTGTTTTTCTACTTAGTGAAGTCTGGATCTTTGATCTGAAACACAAAATACTGATTGTATACTCAAGTGGATGTATGGACCCACTAGCAGCTTTATACACTATATACACCTCTATACATCTTTATACGCTTTTGTACACCCTTTATGCTGTACAACGTCAAGTATTTCTATCTATGGTCATTCATTTCCAATAAGTGGGAGGCACGTGCTTGGCCATTGATCATCTAATTATTGTCTTTTACTGGGTCTAAAGTTTCACAATGTCTATCCCCCCTGGTTCCTTCAAGCTTCGTCACAAGGTTGTGTCCAATTGCATCGAGTGTTTTGGTACAATCGTATTATATATCATTATCCACAATGGCCTCATTTTCATCTCAAGTCTCGATCAGACGAAGCCTATGAGAGCAAGTCGCTAGACTGTCTGGAACCTTTGTCCGAAGGTACCCCATATTTTACAATAAAATATGGAGAAGACATTCTTTTAGTCAAGCACACGACAGGGTATACAGGATGGAAAGACACCTTCATTTCGGAAAGTAGATCTTCTTTCCTCATTTGCAATGATGGACAGGAGGTTGAATACTAACCAAACTTTTCATGGGTTGAGAACAATATCTTCATCATCTTTAAAAGATGTTCTTCTCCCCAAACATTATTTCTTTCTCAAGCCTGCTTTGCATTCTTTCCCACTCTCTTTACGAAAGGTCCTTTTTAGGCCTATTACACTCTTTTTTCCTTAATCTCTCATTTTAAACACATTCATTTTTATTCATTATTATATTAGTCTATCAGTTATGTTTTCATCGTCTCTAGGGACGGCCCTCGTTGGGGCAGTCCTTGCTACAAGCGTAGTAGCATACCCTCCAGCTTACGCACCTGAAAAATATGCTGATCGTATCGATTCTCACAATGGTATCTCTGCCGATTTACATGGCGGTGTCAATGCCAGAACACTTTCAAACTTAATCTGCAGTCATGACATTGGTTGCTCAAAGCAGAATGAGGTTCTGTTAGATACGTAAGGATCACCAAGAATTAACGTACTTTATTCATTTGCTAATAAATTTATAGTGGAGTCAACGCCTCATTGGATGTCTTCGGTATCCTTGACCAAGGTCTTGGTGCTGATATCGGAATCAGCTTCGGAAGTGCAACAGGAGTTCAAATCAAGTGTGTTGATTGCCGAACATGGGGTAGCGCCGTCGTCACAAACACAGTCGCCCAGATTTCCGACAGCATTATCGAAGAGGCTCTCGAATTCATAGAACATCCTTTCGAAACCATTCTCGAGGCCGCAAGCTTGGAATGTTTGATCTCTTTGGAGGAGGTTGGAGGACATATCGAACTTGATGTCTTCGCCGCTGAAGCCGCTACCTATACTCTCAACATTTTCGAAGCTGGTCTCGTTGCTAACGTTTCTCTCCTCGATACTGTTTCCGTTGGTTTGAATCTGTTCCTCGACTTGATCATCTCCGTTGATGCAGAGGTCGACCTTTCTGCTGGTTTCGAATTCTCTTTCCCAGAGGGTGCTTCCCTTACTGTTGATCTCTTGGCCGGTGCCATCAAAAACCATGATTTTGCCGGAGCCATCATGAACGACCTTCCAATCGTCGTGCTTGCTGGTGAAGCTAAATTCCAAGCTTCTATTCGCGTAAGAATTGAGGCTGGTACTACCATCTCTCTTTTGGGAATGGGATACAGCTTTGAGCTTGGTGTATATGCCGATATGCTTCAATACATTGCCCAAATTGGCAGCACTGCTGATTGCTCTCTTTCCATCACAGCTGAATGCAATGTTAACGTTGGTGCATATGCTTCTGCCGTCGCAAACCTTGACTTTGCCTCCTTCAGCGTTGCCCCAACTGCATTCATTACTTTGAATGTTGCTACTCTTGCACCAATTTGCGCTGCAAGACCAACAACAACCATTGCTTTGGGTGCTGCAATTACTGGATCCGCTTCTATTGGTGGTGGAGCTTCAGGATCGTTATCTGGCATTGAATCAGGCTCAATCTCAGCAGGTGGTATCAAAGCTTCTATTACTGGTTCAAGCCCATCTTCGTCTAGACACTACTCCAATGGCACTATCCCAACTGCTTCATCTAAGGGATCTTTGCCTAGCACAATCACGGACGGAGCTTCATTGACTACTTCTACTGTTTACGCTACCCAAGTTACAACCATCACCAGCTGTGCCGCAAACGTTCTTCATTGTCCAGCAACCCTTGCATCTGTTGCAGTTATTACCCAAACAGTCGTCGATTACACCACCGTCTGCCCAGTTTCCGAGGCCGGACAAACTCCTTCAGTCTTGCCATCATTGACCCCCAAGGCCACCATCAAAGTTCAACCATCTGTCATCCCAGCCACAGTCACCCTTACACCCATTGCCACAGCAAGCACCTCTACTTTTGACGTCCCAACTTCAGCTGCTATCTCTGTGACTCCTGTCGGTCCTGGTTTCCAAACCACTAACTTGGCTTCCATCTCTTCAGCCTTGTCGACTGAACTCTTGGGTTCTTCTCCTTCGTCCCTTCCAGTTGGCTCGGGAAGTTTGACTGCTTCTATTCCTGCTCAAAGTAGCGCTGGTGATCTTAGTGGTATTTCGGTTTTCCCATCTGGTTCTTCTCCTAGTGCCTCGGTTTCTGGCAGTGGTTCGTTCCCATCTGTTTCTGGCAGTGGTTCGTTCCCATCTGTTTCTGGCAGTGGTTCGTTCCCATCTGTTTCTGGCAGTGGTTCGCTCCCATCTGTTTCTGGCAGTAGTTCGCTCCCATCTGTTTCTGGAAGTGGTTCGCTCCCATCTGTTTCTGGCAGTGGTTCGCTCCCATCTGTTTCTGGAAGTGGTTCGCTCCCATCTGTTTCTGGAAGTGGTTCATTGCCATCTGTTTCTGGAAGTGGTTCATTGCCATCTGTTTCTGGAAGTGGTTCATTGCCATCTGTTTCTGGAAGTGGTTCATTGCCAGTTGCATCAGCCTCAGCCTTAGGAAGTGGTTCATCTCCATCAGGCACTGCTGCTGCCTCTTTACCATGTGTTTCATCAGGCCCTCTTCTCTCGGGTCAAACTGCTTGCCCAGTATCCGCTTCTACCCCAGCTCAAACTAGCGCTGGAGATCTCAGTGGTATCTCGGTTCTCCCATCTGGCTCTTCGCCAAGTGCCTCGGTGTCAGGAAACGGTTCATTCCCATCTGCATCTGCCGGAACTGGTTCATCTCCAAGTGCTTCGGGCCCAGCAGGTTCTTCCCCATCTGGCTCTGGAAGTGGTTCATCGCCAAGTGCTTCCAGCCCAGCAGGTTCTTCCCCATCTGGTTCTGGAAGTGGTTCATTGCCATCTGTATCTGTCGGAAGTGGTTCATCTCCAAGCGCCTCAGCTCCATCTGTTTCTTCAACAGATGCTTCAGGGTCCAGCGGGGTTTCTGCCACTGGTTCTTTGCCAGTTGTTTCGTCGAGCGGTGCTTCCCCATCTTCCGTTGGAACTGGTTCATTCCCAATTGCCTCAGCTTCTGGAAATGGCTCATTCCCAAGTGCATCAGCTTCTGGAAACGGTTCATTCCCAAGTGCCTCAGCTTCTGGAAACGGTTCATTCCCATCCGGATCAGCCAATGTCCCAAGCCCATCTAGCGCTTCTGATCTCAGTGGTATCAGCGTTACCGGAGGATCTGCGCCATCTTCCTCTCCAGCTCTCACTTCATCCGAAACTGTTTACACCACTGTTATCGTTGACTCATACACTACAGTTTGCCCTGTCACCATGACTCAGACTAGTGGAGGAGTAACCAGTCTTTTGACCTCTTCTACTACTTCGACTGTTTACACCACTTCGACTGTGGTTGGTACAAGCACTATTACCACGGTTCCTTCAGGATCGTCCCCATCAGGAGCGTCTCCATCAGGTACTTCTGATCTCAGTGGTATTAGCGTTACTGGAGGGTCTTCCCCATCATCATCTGAGACTGTCTACACAACAGTTGTTGTCGATCAATACACAACAGTTTGCCCTGTTACCATGACTCAAACTAATGGAGGAACTACCAGTGTCTTGACTACCTCGACCATTTCTACTGTCTACAGCACTACGACCAAGGTTGCCACTAGCACTGTTCAAGTTCCTGGCCCAATTATTTCTTCCCTGGCTGCATCTACATCTGAGACCGTCTACACAACAGTTATCGTCGATCAATACACAACAATCTGCCCAGTTACTTTGACTCAAACCAACGGAGGATCTACCAGTGTTGTAACTTCATCCAGTATCTCTACCGTCTTCACCACTTCGACCGCTATCGGTACACGCACCACCACAATTTACCCTTCCGCAACTTCAGATCTTAGTGGTATCAGCGTTACTCAATCTGGAAGCCCTTCAGTTACTGGCCCAGTTGTCTCTCCTCCAGCTCAATCATCTGAAACTATCGTTACAACCGTCATCGTTGACTCTTATACTACAGTCTGCCCAGTAACTCTCACTCACACCAGCCAAGGTACTACCAGCCTTGAGACAACCACCAGCTTGTCCACTGTTTATAGTACCTCGACTCTTCTTTCCACGAGTACTATCACCCCAACCCCAATCGCCCCAACACCTGCTGTTTCTCAAGGTCTTTCGACACAAATCTATTCAACTGTCTCAGTTGAATCATACGTCACAGTCTCATCGCTTACTTTGACCAAGACCAGCCAAGGAGTTACTAGTTTGGAGACAACCACTAGATATTCAACCATTTCCCTCTCCTCGACACGTTACATTACGAAGACTATTGCCATTCCAAGTCAAGGAACTTCTTCCCCAATTGCAAGCGGCTCAGTTATCGTTCCACAAGGTAGTGCCCCAGCTTCTGCACCATCTTCTGCACCATCTCCATCTCAATCATCTACTTCTCAGGATTCCGGAGTGACTGGTTCTTCTCCAGCTGCTTCTGTGGTTTCTACTCAAGGTGTCCCAACCGCTTCCTCACCAGCCGCTTCCTCACCAGCCGCTTCCTCACCAGCTGCTTCCTCTCCAATCGCTTCCTCACCAGCCTCGTCCACACAGCCCGGCTCTGGTTCAGGAAACTCTGGTAGCCAATCTCCATCCCTCGTTGCTAGTTTGACTGCCCCAACTGCCAGTGGAACACAGGTTTACAGCACTGTAACTGTCATTCCCCTTGCTTCTATTGGTTCTCAATCAGCCAGCTCTGCCCAAGGTCAAAGCACTCCTCCACCAGCCGTTGGATCTTCTTCGCCATTAAGCTCCGTTGGTATTCCATCAGGAAGTGCAGGTTCTTCAGAATGCGCTCAACCATCCGTCATTACCATTTCCGCTTCTCCTTCTTTGATCACTGTTGTAAGTTTTTCCCTTCTAGCTTTTTAAGAATTTGAATTAATCATTTGTAGACACAACCTGCCTCTATCATTACCGTCACTGAAACCGCAGGTCTTGGCTCGCCATCATCTGCTCCTGGTTACCCAGGTTCCCCTGCAGTCTCTGTTTCTTCTGGAATTCCAGGCCAAGTTGTTTCGGTTTCCTCTTCCTCCGCTCAGGGCATTTCAGTTGGTTCTTCGACTGTTATCATCCCAGGTGCTTCATCAACTGTTGTCATCCCAGGTGCTTCATCATCTGTTATCATTCCAGGTGCTTCATCATCTGTTATCATTCCAGGTGCATCATCCACTGGCGTCATTCCAGTCTCAGGTTCCTCATCAACTGTTGTCATCCCAGGTGCCTCATCATCTGTCATCATCCCAGGTGCCCCATCATCTGTCATCATTCCAGGTGCCTCATCAACAGCCATCATTCCAGGCCCCTCATCCACCAACGCCATCCCAGCCTCCGTCCCCTCATCCACCATCATAATCCCAGGCCAAGGCGGCTCCACCTCCACCCTCATCATCCCAGGCCAAATCATCCCCACCGCCACGCCCCTCTACCCCTCCGGCTCCTCAAACAGCACATCCGGCTACTACGCCAGCGGAACCGTCTCCCTCTCCACATCCTCTTCAACATCCACCTCAAGCATCTCTTCCAAATCCAGCTCCAGCTCCAGCAAATCCACCCCTCAATCCTCCGTCCCTCCCACCACCCACACTTCCCCAGCAGGTAGCCCCCAAACCGCTACCCCTAGTATGATCGTCACGGGTTCTGCTAGCCGCTCTAGTATTTCCCTCTCTTTCATCGCCGTGGTGATGGGACTTATTGCTCTTTTGTAATTTGAGTGATGTATGTCTACATATATATATACTTATATGTATGTATGCATGGAAAAGATAGAATGAGATGTATATGAGTAGTATCAAATGAACTGAAACTGGGGGATTTCGTATGTTTTTGAATGAGATGTTGGTGTTGATACTGTGTGCGGCTTTGTGTTTGTGTACAGTATATTTTTAATGTTAATTTTTATTTTTGGTTATATATATATATATATATATATGTTATTACTTGTAGATGTATAAATATACAGAAAATAAAATGAAAGAAAAGTGTTTATTTATATGAAATTTCGTTTTTTCTCGCTCGACTTGAGGATTGAAAATCAGTAGAATTTTTTTTTTAAAAAAAAGGTTTTGTAGAAAAGAACAAGGAATTCAGAGACATATTGAAACAATCAATCACAGAGAATAAATTTGAGAATGACATACTTTTATTTGTATTCACAATAATATATATTTTGAAACACCAGGTTGTGTTATATATCAACTTGTAAATAAGCTCAATTTCATTTGAGTAACTTGATATCACTATGTATATGACCTTCCAAGAGAATCCTGTCAAGTTTCAAAAAACTAATGACGCCATTGAAAAACAATCCCAGATCCCACACTCCGTAAAATCCCAATAATCACGTTTCCTCCTAGGCCTAAGCTTAAGCGGCGGCAGCAACAGCTTGTTGAGCTGGAGCAACACCGACACGCTCCTTCGACAGAATATCTACGAGAAGAGGATTTGGTCTATTGTCCTTGCCAGCTGGGTAGACAGCTTGGTTCTTCTTGTAACGTTGAACATTCTCAATGTACATATCGAAGAGGTATGAAGAATCCATTGGTCCTCCTTTAGCCTCAGGATGGAATTGTGTGGAGAAGATTGGACGGGTCTTGTGAATCATTCCTATGGTACGTTAGTTAAGAGTACAACAGCCGACTTCAACAATATTACCTTCGTTGGATCCATCATTCAAATTGACAAAATATTCTTTGAATTCGGATGGAAGAGTGGTCATATCAACAGCATAACCGTGATT
The DNA here is from genome assembly GCF_000146945.2 of Sclerotinia sclerotiorum 1980 UF-70. Lineage (NCBI taxonomy): Eukaryota > Fungi > Ascomycota > Leotiomycetes > Helotiales > Sclerotiniaceae > Sclerotinia > Sclerotinia sclerotiorum. The sequence continues at coordinate 603,725 of NW_001820831.1, forward strand.
TTGACTGGTGATGTGGCATTGACCAGTGGTCAAATCAAGAGCTGGAATGTTGTGGGCACGGTTTCCGTACTTGAGTTTAATGGTACGGGCACCAGCTGCAAGAGCAAGCAATTGATGTCCAAGACAAATACCAAAGACTGGAAGCTGAGAAGACTCCATCAATCTAGCCAAGTGGTAAACAGTCTCTTGACAATGAGTTGGGTCACCAGGTCCGTTAGAGATGAAAACACCATCAAAATGATGGGCGACCTTGTGAATTGGGAAATCGTAAGGGAAGACAGTGACGCTTGCCCCACGGCTGACCAAACTTCTCAAGATATTCTCCTTAACACCACAATCGATGACTGCAACATGCATGTCTCCATGGGCAGAGCTAACATGGAATGGAGCCTTGGTGCTAACTTTCTTGACCAAGTTAATTTGTTCAGGATCAACGAAAGCCTCATCTTGATCGGCATCATATTCTTCACCAATGGTGATTCGAGCCAAAGAAGAACCTTCCTCTCTCAAGTAGGTGACGATAGCTCTGGTATCAACACCAGAAATAGCTGGGACACCCTCACGAGCACACCAATCACTCAAACTTTCCACGGCAGTCCAATGACTATACTTCTCAGCATAATCTGCAACGACCACACCAACACACTGAATGTTTGGTGACTCAAAGTATTTCAAGAGCCCATGCTCATCCCTAGCAGATGATGGAACACCATAGTTTCCGATCAAAGGTTGAGTGAAAACAAGAATTTGTCCACGATAAGAAGGATCGGTCATGGATTCGGGGTAACCAACAAGGGAAGTGGTGAAAACGGCTTCACCAGAAATATTGGACTTGGCACCAAAAGATTTGCCATGGAAGACCGGGCCATCCTATCATAAATTTAGCCCAAATCTTTCTCCATACACCAACCAACAAAACGTACCCTAATTGTGAATGTAGCTCGATCATGAGAGATGGGGGTAGCACGAGGACGGGTATATGGCATGGCACGACCAGCACTTCCTTCAACTGTAGCTAAGAATCGAGTTTGTTGTGCAATCCTTTGGATACCATAGCCTGTTGGCTTAAAAGCTGCGGGCTTTACAAATCGAGAGAACATGATTGTGTGTATTTGAATTGATAAAATTTAGTAGGCGGTAGGTTGAAGAAAGCTTTTTCAGTTAACTGAAGCTTTCCAGATGTGATCTATAACAAGAGTATTAGAATTTGGGTGGTGCAAAGGAATCGTAGGAGGGGCATGAAGGTCATGAATAGGGTTGTGTGCGAACCTGAGATATAATCCTACGAGAACATGTTAGTGAAACGGCTCTAGATGCAATTGCTACAGATGTTTGCTTGATGAAGAGTCATCCCTCCTTCTGGAACAATAGTGAAGGATTTGACTCCAACTTTCAGACCAAAGACAGGAATTGAGGATATTTTGAGATTTGACTCATCAAGATAGACAAAGGAAGACAGCATACCTGGGATGTAAAAACTGACGAGCGACCACTCATACGCGCGACTTTTCTATTCGATTTTGATAGATCAATAGATGAGGAAGTTTTGAAGAACTGAGTTGTAATTGTTTGGGAGCAGTTTATTGAAGTGGGAAGTAAAAATTGTGGAGTATATTTTGGTGTGACAGAGTGAACTTTGAAGGTATCATGGTACAAGAGAAAAAAGATTCAAGTAGGAAAGGGTTGAATGCCGCTTTGTTCTTTCAGGTAAAGCTAATATTGTGTTGGAGTTATTTGATTGGTCAATTCTGTATGATTCCTCACCAAAAGAAAAAGCTAAGCGAATGATGATGGAAGTGAAGCTTGGAAGGAAAAAACGAAAGCCGATGACGGCCAGGGGGACTAATGATGATATTCAAATAGGTAATTAAAGTTAAAAAGCAGCAAAAGAGCCAATGAATGGTATTAAAACTTCCTTAAAACACAATTAATTTCTCACACCTCTTAAAAATCTGATTAATGAAATTATAAATTTCAATTATCACACACATCTTATCTCCCTTCCCATCTAGAGTGGATTTCGTCACTCATAGGGCGTAGATCCAGCAACGTGGATGGTAAAAGCAGCTTCCAAGTTGTCATTAATAGCTTGCATGAATATCAATTAGTAGGTAATTTATTGATCATGAACAACAAAATATCTGTTGTGCTTCCTCCTTTCCCCTCAATAAGACCATGAGGTGAAACCAATCATCTTTCCCCTCAATGAAAAGCAATGTCATAAATGAATTGATCATCTATCCGATTGCGCAAAAAGATACAATGACACACTCTATGCAGCCCGAGAAAATTTGCAAAGCTTTATCTTTGATGCATATAGCATGACCCATCTTACTGCTGATCAGCTCTCAACTCTCTCTGTAAAGAAAATCAGGGGCTGAAAGAGAGAAAATCAAATCCCCGCTATGTGGCTGGTGGGGAGAAAATGACATTGTTGCACAGCCCATCAGGTCATGCGAATTATCAAATTGATTCCTTCCCTTTTCGGAAAGATTCGTGAACACCTGTGTACCAGATGGGAAATACTTGAATATATGTACTCGAGTACTATTACAGCCATGGGATCATCTCTAAGTACCCAACTAATCATTTTGAGACTTGCTTCATATATCTTCTATCACTACAATCAAATCATCTTACAACTCAACCGACGTTAATTACCCTTTGATCTTTCACCAAATCTTCTGCTTATGTATAGAAGAACTTGCATATTAAGATCCTGCTTTCCTCTTTATTTCTCAGCGACGCCTATCTCGATTTCGAGGTGGTCCTCTGTAGCTGTCATATACTCTGTCGACGCCTCTATCATAGCCTCTATCACCTCCCCTACTTCCATATCCACCACCCCCACCACCCCTACCTGAATACCGCCCTGGACGCTGATTTCCTTGTCCTCGATGGGCTGGTGGAGGTCTGATGCCTGGAAATATCTCTTTTCCACGATCAACAAATCTATCTCCATCCTCAAATGTATATCTATTGATATCTGGTCCAGTATGGCGTTCAATGTCTTTGGTAGTGATATCTGCAATTGCATCTAATCGTCTAGTGACCAAATCCTCCGATGCTGGTTGCCAATACAGCGTCGGTTGTGTCGTAGTAGATTTGAAAAGCTCCGACAAATTTCGCGTTGGTGCAGTTCTTGAACCAACGAAGCTTCTAGGTCCAGATGGTGCTCCTTCAATACCCCTTGACGGTCCCGTCGGTACAGAGACCGGAATTGATTGCTTTCTCGCAGACATCGTTTGAGATTCCCCTGTAGATTCCTGCAACACAGCAGTAACTTGACGATCTCCGTCATTTTCAATTTCCTCGTAGACTACCTCCCACTTTTGTATATTTCGTCCAGGCCCGGACGCTTGTTCTTGATCAATCCATTCCTTGACTTTTTCGTCTGGTATAAAATCCACCCACAATGCTTTACGATTTGGTTCATCGGGCCAGACACGATCATGCATTACGCTGCGTACTCTAGCTGCGGCAGAGAGGGTTTTGAATTGAACGAGCGCGTGTGTTCGAACGCGATCGATGTGGAAATGTAAAATCACATCTGGATCTGGTTCGCTACCAGGCGGCGTAGCAAGAGTGGTAAGGTAATCATGAAGTCGAGGCTCTTGAAGTGGTCGGACAAAGTTACGAATATAAAGAGCTGAAGTAGCTGGATGAATTGCGGGAGTAATTGGATTGTATGATGATTCGTCTTCCACAGGCTCTTGTGAATAACGTACCATTTCTGTATCTTCATTCGCCTTTTGTGGGGAAGAGAATAGATTTTTGAATCTTGAATCGCGTGGGCGTGAAAGTCCCGGTGATGTCGCCGCAGCCTCAGCATTTGGTCGAGTTTTTTCGACATCAATATCCATTTTTTCGGCTTCTTGCTCATTCGTATTTGAAACCGGCTGCTCAACTACTACTTCTTCTTTAGAGTCATCAATAACCGTAGGTCCGTCATAACCCATTGTCACCTCCTTTGATTTAGCGTTGACTTCACCTGTATCGACCGCATTGTGTTTCTCCACCCATTCCGCATCCTCCTTTGAAGTCGCAACCTCTTCAATAGAGTCACTTGGTCGAGCTCGTTTTCGAAAAATATCTGTAGAACTTGGAGCTGGACTTTGTGATCTGCGTTTTCTCTTCTGTCGGTCCTCGATCGCCTCTCGTGGTTCAACGGGAAGCTCAGCGGAGCGATCACCCTCGGGTTGTTCGGGTTGCTGAGATGTAGCTTTAGAAGGAGGCAGAGAGGATTCGGTTGTATCTATAGGTTGTGAAGGTCGAATTTCAACTTGCTCTACTGCGTCATTTGAAGAAGGCTGCGCACTCTCTGAAACTGGGGTCGATTGAATCGCCTCTTCCTTAGATGCGACGGCGGACTCAAGGACGGGTTCCGTTTGATGATCTATTGTGACTTCAAGAGGTGATGGTTGAACTTCGTTACTCTCTGGGATGGGGTTCGCTTGTGGTTCCTCTGCATTTTCAATTGTCATTTCCGGACCAATCTCAAAAGATGATGTTTGTGTGGGTGAAATTGTATCTGGGGATGTTGCAGATTCTTGATTTATTTTGGTTGCATCATCGTGAAGAGTCATATCACTTTCCGAACCATCTTCATTCTCTGCAGATGTAAGTCGAGCAACTAGAGCAGGCTTGAGACCGGTCTGCGGCAGACCTCGTTTCTTCAACTCTGCTTTCAGGTCAACGACCTTTAACTTATTCCAATCAGTCATTGTAGATGGTGTGAAAATCAATTGAACAATTGCGCATTGCTGAAAAAATAAATAAAAGTTGATGAATATTGAAATCGAGGAAGAAAATAGGGTTCATGTAATTGTATTCTTGTTGAGATGGACTTTTCTTTCTTTAAACTGTCGCAAAATGAGAAATTATACCTGCAAACATTTATCAAAGTCTGGAATCAAAACGCGTCAGGGTCACGTCAAATCCCTGTTAAATGAACATGAAAGAATGGAACCAGCGGCCCGTGCCACGCTGAATATTGTAGCCTTATGATTGAGGCTTCTAACCAACTAAAGACATCTGACATCTGACATCTCACATCTCACATCTCACATCTCACCACCACAACTTTCAATCAATGCATGCGAAAAAGACGGAAATATATGATTTCAAATCTATCAAAATCTTATATTCATCAAAATTCTTATTTTAACCTATTAGCACAGCACGATACAGCAATTGCAATCATACTGCATGGCCTATATATTCTCGACTCTCTGATCCCATATTGCTCTTCGAGTGCTCACTCAAACTGTCCATCGATCTTGATACGGTGACAGTTGTCGTATTGTTGATCCGCCCTTGTTTGGAATTTGGTTCCTCATTGCGTACACTCACTTCTCTGCTTTCCCATATTTCTAGCCTATCATTAATAGTCAGTTGTCTATTTTCTACTACATCTCAGACTAGAAGCCGTTGGCATCTGAGCTGAGAGTAAAGGTTAAAAGAACTTACCCTATTGATCTTCCCGAGACACCTGCATTTACATCAAATATCCCCTCTCTACTCTCACTTCTATATGCTGAGTTTTCTTTTTTGTTCCCAAATTTAGAGCCAGTCAGAATAGTGCTCAAGTATTTCTTCGGTGACGTCTTGCTTTTCGATTTCGTACGTTCTATGGATCCCGACCACGATCTCAAGCCGAATAATTTTCTTGCTAATGGCCAACACATCGGCATGTTGGTAATGATCATCACAGTTGATGCTTCTCTTATGTACCACTTCATTCACTGATGTTAGTACTAAGCAAGATCTAACCAAAAGCTTCACTTACATATGTCCACATTATTCCAAAGGGATTCGCGAACGAATAATATTTATTAGCCGCGGCAGAACTAATAGCGAATATGCCTAGAGAGAAGACGCTTATCAGAAGAACTTTCCTGTTTTACAATCAGTACGTTGCTCAAACGATTCCAGGAGAGACCTGACAAGGCAAAAAAACGAACTTCAATGTGGGGAGTTGTGCTTTGATAACTAGCGGCATGGGTATAAACAACATCATGAGATCTGAACTGATGTTAAACGTCGCATTAACAATCAGGTGATGAGTTGCTGCTGAGCATTGGTCTGTCCTTCGCATCAGTATATCATCTTTCAAGGACAAAGTCTTTGAACCAACCATTTGGAGTAGGAACTGCCCAATAGTTTGAGAATGGTCGACACCACACCCCAAAATAGAGAATTTCCATGACTACCAAGCTTGCACCCACGTACACGGCTACTAATTTCACAATGAGATTGTGAGGTTTGATACCTTCCCTGTTTCTTAGGTCAATATTGTTATTGCATACTGCCAAGGGCCGCATACATCATCTTCAAATACATGCACAATAAGCAAGCTTTGCCGCCCCAGATGGTCATGATCATCGACTGTTCCACCACAAGCACGAGTTTGCTTCCTTTTATACGCGACGCAATAGAGTCAGGAGTGAGCTATTGAACTTCTATCAGTTCTCCGCATTGGAAAATTGGCCGATTAAAACGCACCTTGGGAATATCAGATGGCAGTATGAGATTTGTGTCGAAATCGTATACAATATTCGTGGATACAACCAGCGTGGTATAGAAGAGCTATGGTGTGTGTCAGATTCTGCAAACTGTGGATGATAAGGAAGCTGAAACCAAGGTCCAATCGATTACGTGCGTGGTAAAAGGGAATGCTAATTTGGGATAGACATCACTTACAAACACAGCGAACATGAGATAATCTTGGAGCTGATAATTCTTGATCGATCCGAGTTGTACCCATCTTGAAATACTGAGTAGGAATTGCTGTTAGTCTTATTCTCATGGGACACCACTCCTTCGGCGCGTGAAGATGGTATCGACTTCACATTGCAATACAATCCATTCTATTGTGAATTTGTGATAATACATACTATCTGAGAACCACAATTATTATCACAAACGAATACCAAATCGCAGATTCCACCACCAAAGAATGCATTTTGTATTTTCGGGCTTTCTTCGCGTTCGTTTTGACTATGCAATATCCTGCTTAAAATTGATCTTCCGTCTCATTCATCCACGTATCGATGTTCGTATATCATCCTAGCCTCGAAAGAAATGTCGAGCGCATCCGCTGAGCTCAATTACGCGATGGCGATGGTCCAAAAATAATTCAAGATATGTAATATCCAAGATCCAGCGTGAGGTGAATGGTAAGAAGGTCAAATATCACAGACGTGGAGAAAGGAAGTTTATGCATGTATACCAAAAAACCCGCATTTCTGCGAGGCTTCTTTCTATGATGAAGTAAAAAGTTGCAAGGAAAGATAAGAGGCAAGCTAGAAGCCATTGTGAGACTTCTAGCTTGGACGTCAAGGTTCGCTATGACTGGCTTCCAAGGCTGAACAGGGTTATTTCATATGGTAACACCTGTCTAACACGTGCGAAAACACTCGAGTATAAAGTTGCGGCGTTGCTTATCAAGGTTTTTTGAAGACGGGAGATGGTCGTTTTGGGCTGTGACCGATTTTAGTTGATACTGGCTTGAATGACAATGTTTCATATTTCGAATGTTGTCTCTGATCGGAAGCAAAAAATACATGCACACATTAACCACACATCCTTATGATTGATTAGGTACCATATCCAAATAACCCCTGCCTTCATATTTCCTTCCCTTCTTCTTCTATGCACGCAGTACAGTACAGTACATACTCAATCTTCCCGAATCCCAAACCCTACCCTAGTAACCCTACCCTACACTCCCCCCCTATTTCTCCATACGGACGATCATCCCACCCCGGTCCCTACAAGCTTCACCCACAATAAAATTACTCATCGTATCCCCATCTCCTCCGAGATTCCCAGCCAAGAGCTTTCTCTCTTTCCTCTTTTACTTCATGCACTCATCAATTTCAGTCATTTTACCTACCTAGGTACTTGTAGTACATACATACATAATTGACACTCATTCGCTTAATATCTTAATTTCTTAATTTCCACCCCCATACATATGTACACAGTGAGGGACCTCGGATATAAAAGTGTCAGAAAATCAAAATTTGATATTGATGGGATTTTTATTTAACCTTACTTTACTTTACCTTATCTCAACTCAACTCTAAAAGAATTTTTAACATGTTTCGTTAATTCATAATTGTTGATTATGCGTGCCGTTATTTTCAGGGGTCTTGCTTGTTTACTGCGAGGATGATGAGGATAGTGAGAATGGGGTTTGGAGGTTGTGATTTTAGTTACGTTAGTGAGTTGAGGTTAGCGAAGTTAGGTTAGGTGAGGTGCTGAGGAGGTTAGAAGTTAGAGCTAATGTAGCTGATTAAGTTTGTTAAGCGAAGTTGCTGATGGGATGGGTCACTAAACGATTGGGCCATGCGGCAATTGCGATTGGATGATTGCGAATTAGGTGTTAAGCTAAGGCGTGGCGATGTTACTGTACTGGGGGTTTGGGAATTGGAATTTGGATGTGACGGACGCTTGATGCACTGCGGTGGAGTCGAGCGGTATATTGTAACTTAGTAAGCGTGTTGCGTGGATATGTACTGTTTACTCGATGTGCCATGCCATATGGAGATAGGAAGTTGAAGATAGGAACTAGGGCACGGAGCGGAGTTTTGGTTATGTGTGTTCTATGTAGTTCGAATTCAGGAGGGGGATGGGCTGAACAATATTAAATAATTACCGGTAGGTAGCCTTATAATTACTAGGCAGGGTGGTCATAAGTGGAGAATTCATTACTATTAATATCTAGTACCGGTGAAATGGAATTTGAATATGTACGTAACTACTCGGTATGTACTTTTTTCGGGTAACGCGTCAATGGAATGGAATCTTATAAATCATAATCCGACATAAGGTTACTGTGCTGATCGGTGATAGATATACTGATCACTATTACTGACTAGTATCTCTGGTATACTTACCGTTATACTTCTCCAAGGCGTCTGCGCTACTGAGTAGCATCAGATTAAATGCAGAGTAGAATGAATCTATAGAGGCAGGATATTTTCTGCATGACTACCTGCCATTATCTGTCAGGTAACTAATTTTCGCTCATTCATTCATTAAAGATGGTGTGATTATTGCGGAGATATATGTCGCTTAAAGCATTACATATTAGACTACATTATGAGCGCATGCATGTGAATGAATTTGGTCATAACTGACCTTGTAGATTGAGCTGAATAATGTCTAAAATTGACGTATAAACTTAAAATCCAATATTCCAACGGTGGTTGACGTGATGAGAAAGTTAAATCAGTTAAAACAGAGTTACACTCCGCGTTAGACTGTCCATCTGGCATCCGCACTCTTGAACCGAGTGGTCCGGTTAGTTCAATGTGGACTTGGAACTCGCAAAAGATGTGGACAGTAAATATTGAAGAGATAATCAAGTTAAAGAGTATTGCTAACACGGCGCTCTCTCAAGAATCAACCAGATTTAGACCATGGATCTATTTCTCACCATATATCTATTGGAAAGCTATGTAGGCATGACGGATCATACCCATTTTTCACTCACGTCCAAAACTTAATGTTGTTCCTTGTCTTATCCTCTAATTCGTACATATACACAACCTTCGTTTATGGCCGTTTGGTATCCATTTATATTGCGCCCAATTCCTTCAGTTTGGAGATCATTCCATCTACATCGTCGACTTTACCGCCTCCTTGTCTTGGCGGTGGTTCTATATTCATTTGGTCAGTACTTTTCGATATATCCTCCATGAATAGGCCAAAATTCCCAGAGTAAAAGACGTCAACCTACCGATAACCTTCAAGGTCTTTAACCTTCTAGCGCCATCCACGCCCCAATCACCTAAAGTAGATTTCTCTAACTTCTTCTTCTTTGCTTTCATGATACTCTGCAAGCTCGCATATCTCGGTTCATTCAATCTCAAATCCGTCGTAATAACCATGGGCAATTTGGCCCTAACAACATCCGTTCCTCCATCCACCTCCTTCGTGACCTCCACTATATCCCCTTCCTTAAACTCCACCTTACTCGCCTGTGTCGCCTGACTCCATCCCAACAACCCCGCTAACATCTGTCCCGTCTGCCCCGCATCGTCATCAATACTCTGTTTCCCCAAAAACACCAAATTGCTCTTCTCCTTCTCCACAACCTTTTGTAAAAGCTTCGCCACTCCCAATGGTTCCAGTTCTTCCCCATCCTTTATCTCAACTAGTAAACTGCGGTCGGCGCCCATAGCCATGGCTGTGCGCAAAATATCTTGCGATTTTGTTGGTCCGGCGGAAAATGCAACGATTTCTTCCACGCCACCTGGTGCAGTTTTCTTCTCGCGGATTCGTACGGATTCTTCAATTGAGAGCTCGTCGAATGGGTTCATGCTGTGTTTAACGCCATTGGTCTCGACGGCCGTTTGGGCTTTGTTGACGCGGGGTTTGACCTGTGGTGTTTGGGTTAGTTTGTACTCTCTTCTTGCGCATAGAAGGAATCAAGGGATTGAAGTTGGTTTTGAGATTGAAGGTATTACGAACGGCATAGTCGATAACCCTCTTTACGGGTACCAAAATTCTTAAGGCGGACATGTTGGTGGTAGAGGTACTGAAGAATTCGTCGATGTGGTGGAGGAATTTCAAAACATTGAAGCCCTTGATGAAGGGCCGACCAGGTTCGGCTTAAGCTTGCTTCCCCACACGCCAAAATTCCGCCCGATTCCTCGGTAGATTGTTATCACGTGCATGACTGTTGAAATATTGGTCGCTGTCTTGCACTAGCATCAATACTATTTTGTAATACGGACTATACGAATATCAAGCCGCTCAAGTCATATTTATCCAGGGACTTGTGCGGCCTAATCTACTGAATTAAAAGTAGCATTAGCTCTCTTAGATTATATATAATTTAGCTCCGTTTACTAGAAGATCTTCCTCAAGTATAGACTAAATCTACCACTTGCCTTTTGCGCCTCCATAATCGGGAGCTTGGAACAACAGTAGTAGGAAGGAACAGTTTGTGTACTCAACATGAACGAATCAAGATCACCGAAAGAAGAAAGGCATCTAAAATTGAGGCTTAACTAGCAAATCGCTTAGGAAATTTGTGTTACATACAGATTACCCCTCGCTTCTCGTCGATGTACATATGAGCCTGCCAGTTTCGATGATAGACCTCTTGAACTCTTACAATACATTTATATAGCATTCAATACACTTCAATTTATTCTCCCAATATTTCCTTTTTGTATGTCGAATATTCTTCAACTATATATATAGTACGGGTCTCGTGCTAGATAGATATTACACAAACCTACACAAAACTCGAAATATACTATAATAAAAGATCCTACCTTTTCCGTAACAAAAAAACCAACTGATATAACACCTGAATATCTTCTCAAATATACTCACCCTCTATTTACACTTCTCTCCCATCATAAAAACGGTACATACTCCCTCACTCCAATTCATACCCTCCACTTCCCCCGTCGCCCTCCAATATACTCCCTCTCGCTTTATCATCATCCTCCCCAATAGAACACCCAAACCTTCAAAAGGAAGGGAAGAAACATACGGCAGTGGGGATTCGCTGGTGGTCACCCACCCAACTACTAATCCACCGATCTGAAGCTTGTGTATGGCAGAGCGGACGGGATGCCCAATTCTCTTCAGTCTATGGTCGTATGTGGCAGAGAATGAGGTTTTTGTAGATATGTTTAGAATAAATGAGATGGGATTGAGGGGCTGGGTTTGATGCGATGAGATGAGACGAGATGGGATGAGATGGTAAAGTTATAGAGGATGGGTGATATTAATGGAATAGGCGAATGGCTGAGGGATATTGGGAGATTTTGTTTAAACCGACACAATATTAGTTTAGAAATGCATGCGCAATGATGAGAATTTAGCGAAATGTAAAGGAGATGAGGGGGGGGATAGTGTTGCTATGCTGCAGAGAGAATGAAAACATGTATTGCTAACAGCTGCTAGCATCATAAGACTCAAGTTCCCGAATACTTCAAAACCGTTGGAGTAATTATAAACACTGAATACTACCAGGTAGAAACTAACAAAAGAAGACCCCAAAATACACACCTCCACATCCCATCCCATCCCATCCCATCCCAACATCCACAACCCCTAAACCACTCACCACCTCATAGACCCACCCAATAATATCACCTTCTCAGGTATAACAAGTCCCCCCCTCAATCATTTCACATTTCATATCCCTCCAAACTTCCCCCTCCAAATTCCCAAACGAATAAAACTCCCCGCGCCCCCCAAAAATCACCAACTCTTTTCCAGCCCCCTCCCCAATCTCCCCTTATTGGATCTAAATGAGATATTTCTAATCAGTAGTCTCAAGATGTATATCATAATCACATTTCGAATACCCCGAAGCAACGAACAAAATCTCAGCTAGCATGAATGATATCTCTTGAACGAATTTTTATCTAATTACTTTGCAAATATTCGATAACAAGATGAGACCTACAAAGTGATGTTGAGCATTGCATCGACGAATATAAGTTTCTAAATTCAACATTAAGATATAGCAAAAACTTCAACTTATCCTTGTTTATATGATCAAATGAACGAGATCTTATGTATAACCAAAGCTACATTGATCAAATAAATATGTACACTAGTATTCCTCTCAAAGACTAGAAGGTGATGGTGTAATCTGAAATATATACCAGTGGAAGCTCATAGCTTCTAGCTCAAACATTGCATCATATTTCGTGCATATCGCACCAAATATGTTGTACTGAAATTGCTGATCAAAGGAGTATTTACGCAAAAGGACCAGTGTATGAAAAAGTAGCCAGAATGTTTATACCAACAAACTGTGGGGAACCCTGTAGATTGACAACATCTGGGATTATTTATTTAATTTATGCCATATTTATACGTTCTTTATGCAATAAATACCCCACATTATCTCCATGACTTCATTCCATTCCCTCGACTGTAGACCTCGGCTGCGGATATCTACTAAAATACATACCTATACCTACTAATCACAGTAATCAGCCCAGTCACAGTCACAGTCACAGAAAATCCGACTACAAACTTCCCAGTAGAGCATGAACGAAGAAATCCACGATTCGCAAACACGCCCCGAAACCCCAATCCAAATAGACGAGAAAGAAGTATCCGAGCTCCAACAGAGCATCCGCGAGCTCGAAGCACAATACTTCGATGCAAGTAGCATGGCGCCGCTCTCCACAGCCTCTCTCGTAAGTACCATCACATTCCACCACACCCCCGACGCGCGTGACACACACACACCAAACCCACAAAACCGGATTAACACATATATATCCCAAAGACGGCATTAGCACGACTACGCGCGTACAAAGCACCCCCCTTCGACACAATATGGAATGCACTCCCCACGAGTCGACGAGCCGCAGTACTCGTCCTGCTATTCGCCGACCGCCGAGGAGACCTCCGAGTCGTACTAACCATGCGATCGAACACGCTCCGGAATTTCTCCGGCCAAGCCGCTTTTCCAGGCGGAAAAGCCGATTCCCTCTCCGAGACGCCGTTTGAGATTGCGCGTCGAGAAGCTAGTGAGGAAATTGGTCTTCCGAGATATGATCATAAGATTCCGCCTCCGTTTAAGATTGAACATTTATGTCAATTACCATCCAGTTTAGCGCGGACGACTTTGGCTGTGCGTCCTTGTGTTGCGTTTTTGCATGCTGATGATACGGGTGGGAAAGGTGCTAGTGTGGAGGAGGATATGATTCCTAGACTTGATGCGCGGGAAGTAGCGGCGGTATTTTCCGCTCCGTTTCACAATTTTTTGCGTGTCGAAGATGAAGTCAGGAAAGAAGATGAATCTTTGTTGCCTGGGAAGAAAAATGATTGGTATAGTGGAGCTTGGCATGAATGGCATGATACACAGTGGCGTATGCATAATTTCTATGTACCGATCACGAACCAAAAAGTATCGAAGCCAAAAGTTAGAGAAGGGGGGCAGGCTGCTATTGCGGAGGAGCTGGATGACCAAGAGGAGCAGGGATTAACACGATATAAAGTTTGGGGGATGACAGCGAGAATTTTAGTTGGTGAGTGGAGAATTTTTGTGACGTACAATGGTAGACTAAACATACACGACTAACTGGAAACATTTAGATGCGGCTAGAATTGCATATGAGGAAGAGCCAGAATTTGAGGTAGGTTTTTTTAACTACATGTGATATCATTCGAAACTAATCCATAGAGCAGCATAACTCACATTTTGGTGATGACGACCTCATTGCAAAACTACAGAGTATGGGTCATCTTGAAGAGAAGATATCAGGTAAAAAGGATGTGACAGCCGCAGAAATCATCGATGCTAGAAAGAAGATAAAGGAAGAGAAAGCTGAGGCAAAAATCTAGAGCAGATAGATAGTTCAGATTGTTTAATAATTTATTTATTCTTTATTTCTAGGTCATCGGCCCTTACCACTGGGCCCCTTTGGAACATCTTGATTTCGATCTTGGTTTCGCACTAGAAGTTTGATTTTCCCGCCACCGATCTCATGGCCTTGACTCAAAATATCAATCTCTTCCTTTGCACCATCTGCTCCATTGCTTTCTCTGGATAGTGTCTTGTCATAAGATCTAGCATCAATGCCCAAAATGCCACCTACGTTATTTCTGTCACCGGGCACTGAAAACTCGCGGTATGCGTATCTCCATTCGTTCAAAAATGTACGAATGGCTTTACCAACCTTGTCTTTGCCGTTCTTGCTATGGTGACCAGTGCCTGTAATGGCATATACTGGTCTTGATTCCCTGCTGTTATCTAGTAGAACACGTTCTAGATACTCGACAGCTTCTTCGGGGTGAAGACCATGCAAATCAACGTAAAGCTCTGCATTTGGGGAGTTGCTCTTGTTACGTTCTTCGTAGAGCTCACGAGCAGCCTCTCGATGTGCTTTTCTCATGAGATCATTCTCACTTTGACCACGAAGACTAAGTGCTTTTGCAGCACGGGCATCATTACGGTTCCAAGCTTGGGCGGCACTGGATACTGTTAATATTTTTTCTATAGCGTAATATATGGACTAACCTTTGTAGGAATTTGTTCCTCAAACCACCATGCTTAATTGCATCTTGTCTGGCTTTAAGATATGCTTTATTGGCTCTGTCTCCGGTTTCTAACCAAGGAATATGTTGAGGAGGTGAAATAGCTTGCGCAGCAGCGCTGTTCTCGCCATTGCGGACACTATTAGAGCTGCCGTTTCTACCGATTTTCTTCTTGTCCTGCATCATACCAGGGCCCGGTGAAGGCGACAGCTTTACCACATCGGCAAGAGAGCTTGGGCTGCTATTTTCTTTGTGGTTGTGCCCATGACCTCCTCGCTTCCCATGGTGCTTTTTACCCTTTGCAGCCACAGCACCCAATGATGGAAAGGCCTCTGTATCATCCAGAGCTGGAGCTGTGGGGCCATCTCTCGCTCGACTACTTGGTCGAGACCGCTGACTCCCATCACTATTATAGCCTTGTAGACTTTTGAAGCCAGGTGGCGGAGTAAAGCCACCTTGCTGATAGTTGCTGAAGGCATTCGCCGATGAATAAGAATTTGGCCACTGCTCTTGCATTGGTTGTAGAGATGGGAAAGCATTATAATCCTGGAATTGAAAACTGGGTTGCGCATTTTGAGTTGGGGGTGTGCTGCCCCCTTCGAGAGAGAGTCTGCTCATAAATGATGAGGGATCGTGGCTGAAGATACAAGTATCTCCCGCAAGGCAATTGCCCATGACCCAATACCTGTAAAAGGATGAGGGAATGTAAATTTATTAGAATGCAGGGAAACTTACTTGCAAATGTGGTTACTCAAATCATGACTAAATCTGCAATCCGCACGTAGACATTGCCCGGTCGATAACCAAAATCGACAGACAACACCACTTCGTTGCTGACCGGCTGGAGTGTTTGGTCGAGGCACGTCTGCTGCCATAGACTTACCAATCAAGATAGCTTTTGTGCCATCTCCTTCTGCTTGAACTGTAGCATCAGCCGATTGACTATCCATAAACGCAGCAATGGTAGCGCTCAAATCGTATCCGTGTAAAGCAAGGGCAGCTTCGATTTCTTCAACCGATTTAGAAGGACCAAAAATTGACCTTAACATTTCATGGGAGCTCATATCATTTTGTTGCGGCGAGATATATTCAGCAGCAGCAGCGTTAAGTCCGCTTCCTCCGACGGACGATGATGTAATGCTAACAGCATCATCATTCACAAGCCAGTCTACATTTTCACTTCCATAGTCTCCATATATGTCCTGCGTAGGGCTAGTATCGGTCGGAAACTCGTATGCGTTTAAGTTTGGACTATGGGGGATCGCAGGGCTGGAAAACGCGAGTCGTGGGGAGGGTCGCGGTGAGGTGAAAGGAGAACCCTGGATAGACTTGGTTCGAGAGAAGGATTGTGGCATAAACCCATGGGGAGCGAGAGGGCTGACTCCAAGACGTGGGGATGAAGATACTGGTGTTCCAACACGTGGAATCTGCCATGGAGCGGGAGATGGTCGACGAAGGACCGTATGTCGCATTGCCGGTGGTGAGTTAGCATTCGCGGCGCTTTCGCGATATCGCCATAATACATCTAAAACGGCATTCTCCAGCACTGTCCCTGTCATGGTAGTTTCTTTCTTGAGGAGCTCCTCCAATTTATCCGTCTTGTCTTCATCCTCGAGGGTGACATCTTCGAGGATGGGTAGGCAGATCTCGTAAGTATCGTCGGCCACCATTTTCGCCAAAGGTTCTTGAGCAAGGATCGGATGAGAATATTGTATTACTGTAGACAGTATGTTTTTCGCAGAAAGTAGAAGTAAAAAATGAAGGTGTGAAAGTTTAAAAGGATAGTTGTTGAGGGGGGATTTTAAGAAAGGCAAGGTAGGTGAGACCGGAGTTCGCGATTGATACGATCGGGGGAAAGACACCTCGAAAGAAGTAATAAGGCAAGGTAATGCGGTAATCCCTAGCAAAGGCTCGTCACAACAAAGGCACCAGGCTCTTACATTGTCAGATGAATACTCGGTGAGTATATCGTTCCAGTCATAACATTGAATTTATTTGGAAGGGCAGCGAGAGAAAGAAAGGGGATTATTTCGAAATTGTGTTCAACAGCTAAGTTCGTGGGGTTGGAATGTTCGGACAGCAACTCTAGCTCCCCCATAAGGTGATTGAGGCTGGCCTATCGGGGTCGGGGTTTCCTTTTAAATTTTTAGAGGCTGCGTGATATGATTGGTTGGAATGCTGGGGCCATTCGATTTGTACAGCAAGAATTGAGCTAAGCAAGTGCACTCCGTAAAATGTATCGTGGTGATTTGGATGATTTGTATGTTCTGTAGAGGGTAGAGGACGGGATAGGAGGAACATGCAAGTACCTAGTATATCTATTGGTTATTATGTGCTGATTGAAGGCCAACAATGCAGGCGGTGAGTAAGGAAAAGAAAGAACAGAGCAGCACGGGAAAAGAATTACCATATTCTACTAGGTACGTACTAAGTATACGCAGTATGTGCAGGTAGGTACCTAGGGTAGGTGTGTGTAGGGTTGCGTGGTGATGAAAGGGAAATACACCCACCATCAGCTAGGTACTCGAGTATATATCTAGGTAGTGTATATATATATACCTATGTATAACATCTCACAATATTTATCCATTTTTGCTTTCCTTTGTCAAACACAATGGGAACAGTAAAGTACTACCTAGGTAATCCTCGAGTATGTACGGAGTATGACACCAGATGATCTATTTTTGCAGTTGATTTTACGCAATACGACAGACAAATGCAAGCTGCAGTGGAATTGAGCTGGACTGCAGTTTCACCATCTAAGGTTACACTTCCAGGCTTGCTCACTGTTGACTGACTATCAGGTATCTACAGTATAGATGTGCAGTCCATGGATAACGTAAGAATATCTGGTACACATTCCCTCTCTACAATCTCTTGCCATTGTTTCGACATATTGTTAAATTGATGGCCAGGTATATATCTAATACGTGATATATCAATTCATCATGTGACATCTCTATTTCCGGAGACAAAAGTGACGTAGAAGCAAGAGTGCGGCGTTCACGTTGGAGGCACATTACAGGTTACTGTAGGATGAACGTCTGAAATACAAATACCACTTGATTTTAATCTCAATCCTTCCAATCAATATCCCCTCGACATGTCTGTATAATTGTGGAAAGTTCATATGTTCACTCTTTCATTCATCTTTTGATTACCAAGCTACAACAGTAATAGAGTAGTAGTGAGGTATTCCCGTTTTCTCCGTTTCAGAATCACACCAGCACAGCCCTAATGCGCTGGAAAGGACATCCTAGGTAGAAACCATTTACTAGATCAACAACCTCACTTTGACAACATCATCAATGCATCTTATCACGATACTGTAGCTCCTTTTTCACTACCTAAATCTTCCGATTGTGCGCGATAGAAATCGAGTCCTGGTTAACAATCTACGGTTTCGGTTTCTTACATTACAAGCACACATCGCACCATTCTTACAATGCCGGCCGATTACAGCTCGACGGCGAGAGCATTAGCTCTACCTATTAGTCCGCTCGAATCTCCGCCCTCCTCTCCAATTCAACATGCAGAAAGACCACCATGGTCAAGACGTATATCCTCCGGTGTCCGACGAGCATACAATTCCGCCTCGCCATACTCCAGCCAGCCCACTACATCCTTCAAAGATCAAATTCTCCGCAAGGCAGATAAATTACAACGAAAGTGCATTACAGCATGGCAGAACCTTTCTACTTTACAAAAATGTCTTGCCATTGTAGCAGCAATTTTAAACATTGTCCTGGTCGCCCTCTTCCTGGTCTATCAACATCAAATCTTTGCTAGTCTTGCCCCATTCGCAGAACGATGGCGGGATCTGCCAGGAGGATGGATGATTCTATGGGCCATGACATTCGTTGCCGCATTTCCACCCCTCATAGGCTACTCCTCTACAATTACCATTGCTGGTTTCGTCTATGGAGTCCCCAAAGGCTGGGCTATTGTGGCGACCTCAACAGTAGCAGGCTCAACCTGTTCATTCCTAGCTTCTCGAACCATCCTGTCAACCTACGTACATCGCCTCGTAGGCAAAGATAAACGTTTCGAAGCCCTAGCCCTCACGCTCAAACACGACGGTATCAAAATCCTATGCATGATCCGTCTCTGTCCACTCCCATACTCCCTCTCAAATGCTGCCGTCGCCACATTTCCTACCGTACATCCTCTCAACTACGCTCTTGCTACTGCTTTAGTAACCCCCAAACTTTTCATCCACGTCTTCATCGGCAGTCGCTTGGGCTCACTCGCCGGCAATGAAGGAATGGACACTTCAACCAAAATGATCAACTATGCCAGTATAGTCATTGGAGGCGGGCTGGGTGCCACAGTCGGCTATATAATCTACCAACGCACCATGGCGCGCGCGAAAGAGCTCGAAATAGAGGAGCTCGAAGCCGCGAATGGCGACGTGGCACCCGGAAGAAGAGTAGCAGCAGAATACAGCGATGCCAACAATGATGATGCAGCGCTGATGAACGACGATGATATATCCTTGTGGGACAACACCGATGAACCAGCAAGGTACACGGATTTTGTAGATGAGGACGAGGCGAATGTTTTCGCGAGTGGAGATTTAGATGAAGAGGCGGATATTGGGGGGAGGGGAAAGATGACTAGAACTTAGATTTGGTGTAAGGTTTTTGGCGGTTTGAAAATCTTGAAGGTGTATGTTGTATGACATGTATGCTGGATACGCGCTGGGTTTGGTTCGGATTTGATGGTGTCACCACATTTTTGGCGTTTGGGATAAGGGGGGCAATGATTAAAAGGTACATGGTTTATGCATATCTTCTTCGCATTGGGGAGATATCGACTTAGAAGGGAAAAGGGGATAAAAGACACTTCATGACCTCAACATCTAAGATTCAATGAACATATTTGCTTGTAGCATTCTTGGGTCGTTTCTTCTGATAATTTGATTCGTGGTATTGCGATTGTTCGCTATTAAGTTCTTGAACTACTTAGTATGCCTGCCTGCCTGCCGAGCTGCCTTTCTTGGTCAAGAATCTGTTTGTTGTGCAGAAAACATATTTGTACCCCCGTAAAAGAACGTCATTTACATTCATTTCATATGCAACGCTAAAACTCCATCGCTAAAAGGTAAATCCCAAAATCAGTCGTTGTAAATGTCTCCTCGTTACATCATTTAATCATTCATTCTGTATTCTGTGCCTGATACTGCCTCATAAACGCCATTGCTTGCTCAATCGGATATCCTATGAATACCGGCCCTGTAAAAACCATCTTAGGTCCATTACCATGCCTTTGAAGTTGCTCGGGTTGGATGAAGGCCGGCCGGTCGTGAAATACAGGCGGTGCGTTGTAGTGCGTGGAGGGGGTTTCGTCCTTAGCCTTTTGACCTTGGCCAAAAGGACAAGCTGCTGGCCTGTCTGCTTCAGCTGGAGTGGTAGGCACTTCTCGTGTTGATTTTGGTTCCGCATTCGATTCCGCAGTATGTCCAAATGGACACTTTCCTGGAGGCTTTGAATAGCTGTCCAAGGGAACAGATACAGGCGCTGGTGGTGGAGATACAGGTCTATGGTCGGACGGTTGATCATAGATTGGAACAGAAATGCCCCATGGTCGGCTTGGAGATTCGCCAACCCTGACCTCTTTCATTGGCCTGTCAAAACGACTCTCTCTGTCGTCTGCAGGAGTAGATTTAGTTTCCTGCAATGATTCATCCCCGTCAACGCTGACGTTATTTGCCCAGTTTTCCACTCTTTCGTTGGACGCACGCTCGACCTCGCACGCTTCTTGCTCTTCCTTTGTGGGTAACATTGGCTGATGCTTTTGGCCGAGGCCTTGAATCATGCTCACTAGGTTTCCATATTTCGCATCTATCATCCTCACATCATCCTCGTTTCGCTGGTATCGCTTGACGCAAACCTCATGACTGCGGGGTACTTCGTGTTTGTGTGTTTCAAAGTATCGTGCTATCTCTTCAGGTGAATGTTGATTAAGATAACGAATTGGACATTGAGCTCCAGGGCCTGTTGCTGACGGGGGCTGAGATGACATTGTCTCGGCGTACATTTGCGCACATATAGGATCTGAGGAGTGGTGGGGGGTGGGGTCTTGGGTATCGACGGGAGTCAAAGGTTGATCGGATTCACCAGTGCTGGTATCCTGAGCATTTGGGTTCTTCATGGGTTTCGTTCCGTCAGGCATAGTTACAAATGGACACAACAATGAACTCTTCTTTCCAGGCACAGTAAAATCTTGTTCGAGAACAGTTGATAAGGAGGTTCGGCGTGCGGATAATCTCATATTACTACTTCCACCGGATATACTTTTACTAGTTGTAGATCCGGCAGACTTTCCAGATACAGCCGCAAGACGCTGCGCTGCCCTTCTCCCGTCCCTTATTGCAACTGCAGTTTGTTGCTTTGAAGTTGGTTGTTTACGAAGTGGCAAAGGAACAAATCCCCCGCGATCAGGAATAGTGATTTGTGAATCTGGAGGAAGTTGAAGCTTTGCTAAAGTACTGGCTATTTCAGGGTCTGAGGGTGCATATTTATCCGCTAAAGATTGATACTATGAAGGTGACTGTTAGTCCTGGTTCTGCCGAGCTTTTTCAAGAAAAATAAGGGATGGAGTCAAAAATTTCAGACAATTGGTAGATTATCGGCATTGCTACTTTGCAACAAGCAACTTTGTTCTAGAGCTATTTGTATACATCATGAAAAGGATAAGGAGCGCGTGACTGAAAATAAATCATATTGAACTTACTTGAGAATGTGAATAGCGCAGCTTGTGCTCCAAAATAGTCTTCCTGTCACTTAAAAGTTGAACTTCATCTGCTAGAATATTAAAGTTGTTAATTAAGATATTGGTAAGCTCCTCATAATCAAAGTCTTGTTGCAACGGCATGGTGTATAGAAAGAAGGAGAGAACGAAAAGAAACGGTTGTTCATGAGCATAAGAAGAAATGGAAAGATGGAAGGTGGAAGGTGGAATGAGGAGATGTGAAGATTTGAAAGCAAGAAAAGGGCCCACAAGGCCTTGCGAAGCTAAAATTTGCTAAGCTTAGCTCAAGTCTAGTGATGAAAGTTTTCTATACAAATTACTAATGTATTATGTAACATATTAGATTAGAAGTCTCCCCTCAATTGTGCTTGTGAGACTTATTAGGTGGAACCATAATGATAAGACTTGGTCACAAACAAATACGGGCAGCTACAGAGGACCTAGTAGCCACTAACAAGCAAACTGTCAAACTAGAGCTGTACGTACCTACTGACTGGGTAGCTAAAGCTATACTTTTCTCCATTATTAGAACTCTTGGTTAAATAGCGTTGATAGTCTCTATCCAGCCTTAAAGCTTCCACGATACTATAGCGCACAACATGTTCATTAGATGGTAATTATCCATATCTTGACCAACTGTTAGATATCATGCCCAACCTGCAATCTATTGGACAGTAGATATGATAATTGGTAGTAATGTAGTAATTTGTATCATCAACTTTTGCCATCATTTCTCAATCATAGAAATAGAAAACGATCCGTTCCTCCGACCAAAAAGGATTCCTCTGTGTGCTTGAGATGGGATCCTTCAATTTGCCGTGATAATGTTCCTAGGTAGGCAACCCCGTATTTGATCCTTTGACATAGGACATACTAGGTACGTTTGTTAAGGGGGTTGCAGACAGGTACTAATAAGGAGTGAATGCACCCTCATGAATCAATGTCAATTTCAATCAAGATATCTTCAGCTCCCAAAAGATATAAACTTCTCGGCCCCCTCCATACCATGTAAGAATGAATGTAGACTTACAATAATAATACTTCGTTAATACTTGGTTTACCCCAATTCTTATTTGTGCTATTATTGGAAGCTAGAGCGCTCCCCTCTACTAGTATTCTGATGCGAGGTCGATCATCGCGAGGTCCCTCGGCGCTTGACATTCTTTCTCCGTCTACGATTTGTTGCTTACATTTATCAACCCACTTCATTATTTGTGAAAGCGCTTGTATTTGATATTATTCACTTCACTCAGAAAGAGGAGATAAACTTGGAGGCTGAGCTACACCATGTTTCAGGCCAACCTTTCCATCCTATCAATCTTGCGTTAAACATTAAAGCTCCATTACCATCATATCTTGGGAAATCGGCTTTGCGGATCCGCGAGCCAGATTCATCCTTCTATAACTCTCTACATGAATTCAATCCAGCACAAATGAACCAAAAGTAGGAGATTTTATCTCGAAAATGTCCTCTAGAAGCGCCTCGATATACTCAATCTCCTCTGTGGGATCTGAGAAGCAATTGGCAGAGACATCCAAAATGGAGAAAACCGCATTTGAAAGGCTACCCGAAGATATTATTATACAGTGAGCGCAACAAATAGTAATTTTATGTAAAATTTCTAATCACATACTCCAGGATTTTGCTCCTTACCAATGCCAACACCTTTGCTTCCCTTGTCTTACTGAATTCTAGATGGAGGGGCATCTCACAGCAAGCCTACCTTTATTCGCACCAACTCACCCAATGCCCTTCCTACTCGGCCGCACATAATACAATTCCAGCTTTGCAGGATGAGGATAGTCTTCCACATCTGCGGGCTCTTTTTGCGCGAGAGATTAAGCGCAATTTGTTTGAAGTATATTTGCGACCTCAAGAGACCGTCATAAACTTGGTTTCCACCTCGATAGGCTCGTCTAGCGCGCCTGGAGGGGAAGCATGCCATTTTTCAATTTCTCCTCGCGGAGTTTTAGTCCTTGCCTATAATTCATCCCGAATTCATATTATAGATGTCACAGCTCCGGAGGTTCATATCGTACGGGAACTCAAAATCTTGCGACGACCAGCTGCTACCACAATTACAGATGATGGGTCTATGCTTGCTGTATTATCGAACGATCTTCAGGTGAACCTTTACGACTTGACTGCGCGGCCGCCAAAGCACATCCGCTCCGTGGCACTGGACCATACACCAAGGACCATCGCTCTCTCACCGACGGGACAGGTTCTTGCAGCAGCTTATGAGTAAGTGAATTTCATTTGCGACTCGTTCTACACCGTTTCTTTTTTACAGTCTATATCAGATACTTCTGATCAGCTTTCTTATGTCATACTTCTTCTTCCTCAATTAAGTGCTGCTAACCTGCTGTCCTTAGCTCTGGGGTAGAACTGACCTCTCTGCGTGAAATCGGTACAAGTCGCGCTGTAAAGGCCTATGGCGTCGACTCTTTGACATTTTCTCATGATTCGGATTTGCTGTTGGGCACCACACTACAATCTAGGAATCCCAGTACCGTCGTCTTGACCGCGCCATATTATGACCCCGGGAGCCTCTCCCCTGAAGACAGCGTTAGCGCCCTTTGGACAACGTCAATTCTCTTTCCTAATGGCAGTCGAGACTGTAGTCATGCGGTCATACTACCTAGTCCCCATGATGATGAAACAAGTTGGACTTTCACTTATGATCGGGTTTTTGAAACATTTCGCGCTGTTAGGATGGACGATCTACGAAACGGTAAAGTTCATTTCGTGGGTCCCAACGGGGAACCGCCCGCATCAAAAGCCGCAGCAAATAAGTCTGGAGATTTGGCAGCAGTAGGTTATAGTCGAGGCAGCATCTGGCTTTGGGGGATTCCGGAGAATTTGGATCCTACTCCTGCCATTGTGAGTTCGAATAGTAATGCGGAAACCGCACCGGGGACACCTCTAAGTCAAATTGGACGTCGGAATAGCGCCCCATCGCTACGTTCTGTAAACAGATCGCTGGACCATAGCAATATTCGTATCCCACAATGGCAACTCCTCTGTGATAAATCTCGCAATACATTCGTTGAGGGTTATCATATAACCACTTTAGATGGAGTGAGTGCCTTAAGCTGGGTCCAAGAAGAATCAAAAAAGCTACCAGGTGAAAGACTTGTAGCTGTTGCACCAGGAGTAAAGCGTCAATGCATCGCAGATGAGGATGATAGCATGAGCCCGGTAGATGGCGGCCGTATTTGTATATTGGATTTCGTATGTGGCCCAAATAATGGTAGAAAAACCACAACAACCATAGAAGTGGGTCAACGAGAAGATCCGGAAATTCTTGAGGAGGAACACAGAGACCTGGACACCGAGGTAGCTATTGTCAGAAGAAGAACAGTGGCGCAGCGGAGAAGTTATCATGCCAGTCTTGCTCGTTCAACTACCACAACGCCACATTCGGAACCACCGCCAATCCCAGCACCACATAATTTGGGCGCTAACATCCCCCTTCCTCCTTTGCCTAGACAAACGAATCACCTAGAAAACATGTCCGACCCAGCAGAGACGGCTTCTATTGATGACGATCAAGAAGCTTTTGACGATCCTTACGCAAATGCGGCACCTCGCTCGGGTACGACTCTACGCCGCGCTGCCACCGCTGCTGCGGTCAACAGAAGACTACATCCTCGTTCAATGATACAAGAACATATCGAATATCGCCGAGCCGATGGCCGTGAAGAGTATCCACATGAAAGTGATGCAGACAATTGGGAGCCACCACCACCTCCTTATCAAAAAGATCCGGTCCCTCCACTTCCAGAACATATTCAGAGATCTATCCTTGCGGATCATGCAAGATCTCTGCAGAGAGCAAATATCCAACGGGCCACAGTCCTTGATTTTCCAGGATTAGATGCTCCGGTGCTTCAGCGACCTCTTTCTGAAGCTCTACGTGAGCAGAGATATCCCTTTCGGCGATCGCTCAGCGATACAACAACTGCACCTTCTACAACTAATCCCGGAGACGATGAAGTTGCTCGACCCATGACAAGTCCCTCAAGCGCAAACTTTGATGAGCGTCCTACAACACCTGACTTCAATAGTCTTTATGATGTTTCCCCAATCGGCACTCCACAGCCAACCCTCGCAAGATCTTCATCTCATAGGACCCCTCGAGGTTCTGAGGCGCTCAACAATGATGACAGTAACACGACGGACTTGACCTCCAATTCTGCTATGAGAGCCACTTTACAATCACCTGTCTCTCCTATTCCTCAACCTATGGATGTAACTCTTGACAGGCGTTTGTTAGATTGGGAAACGACAACGGTGGATGATCAGGTCTCCATCATGCAAAACAGTAGACCTACAACCGTTTTAGCTGAAGAACAAAGAGACGACTCTCCTCCTTTACAACTGCATTCTACAGTGACGGAACCCCAAATACTTGCACAGGAGCCCTCCGAAATAGCGTTTGTGCAACAAAGCTCAACATTCCCGCGGATGGAAGATTCTACTTCTAACCCCGTCAATCTCGAGGATTCTACCGACGAACATTTCCCGATTCGGAGGAGATCCGATTCTGCGCCAATGGATGTCCCTGTGGATAGCGCTCCAGCAGTCTCCGGACTAGTGCTACCTAGTGCTGATCTTTTGGCACGTTTTAATAGTCGCAGTGGGCGTCCGGCTAGTTTGAAAGATCCATCTCGACGTCGTTCCGGCTCAAATCCTCGAGATTCCATACCACTACAAAATTTTAGCTACAAGTCCCAAAAACCTCCCCATGCCGCTCCCGAGCAATCAAGTCGCCCTTCTACCTCGCCAAGTCATGCACCAGCTTCCGCTGATAAATCGAGTCTTCTGCGTCCGAATACGGCTCTTCATCCTCCTTCCAGACATGATTCTCCTCAACGCATCAATCCTGGCTCGCAAAGATACTCTGCATCGCCAAATATTTTACGCCCATCGATGCAACGTCTCGAGACCATTCACAGCGCAACTTCGACCAGCGGCAGCCCACCCTACAACATACCACCAATACCTATCACCAGGCAACCGAGCAGAGCAGAGCGAAGTGCAGCACAAAACGTCAAGAATGCTAAACGAAAAGGCTGGAGAAAGAGCATGACGACGAAGAAAGCTAAGCACAAAAGTGATGCAGCAAGTAGTGCAGGCTGGACAGATGTAACATCGGATTCGCGACCCGCTACTTCACCGGCGACAGTAGTATGTAATACAGAGGTGCAGCTGCAACAGAAAAAGCATTCTGCGAAATGCATGGTAATGTAAGACATGTGATGAATTTATTAAATATTGATGAGAGGAGTTACATTTGGATTCTTAATCGAGAACAAGGCGTTTTTTGGGGGGGGGGGGGGGATGGAAGGATGAAAGGATGGAAGATATGCACAAAAAGTATGATGCTGGAGGCTCACTTGGTTTTTCTTGATTATTTTCCTCGCGGATCTTACATTAGTTACATAGATTCGATACATAGCAAAGGTAGAGCACATCTGGGACGGATCACTTGATTTATAAGGATTCTATGAAATAAATATAATTCTAAATTTTCTTAACATATATATGTGTTTATCTGCTATTGTTCCCGTGAATTCCTGAAAGAGTGATTGCTGCACAATAGGCAGGTGTATAAAAACATCCAAACTAAAACCCCATTTTCATCACTCGCAAACTCCTAACAAAACAAACAAACATTCCCACACAAACTATTCCAATTCCCATTTCCATTCCTTAGAAACCCTACCCTCACAGAACCAAATCCAAACACCCAACCAAAAAAAAAAGAGGCACATAAAAGAGCGTTAGCAACACAATGCACACCTAAAAAAAATTAAATAAAAACATCAAGCCGCCATCTTTGCCAAAAGACACACAAAAGGCAACGCAGTCATAAAAGCCGCTCGTCCCATATCTCCCCTCCCCGTCTCCCCAATACTCTTTAAAGTTTTCTCATGTTTCTTCTGTTCCTCTTTTGTACGCGCACGCTTACCCGTACTCGTATTTTTCTGTCCGGATCCCGATCCAGATCTTCGGAGTTTCTTTTCTTTCTGTGCTGGGGATATTTCGTTTTCGGTGTCGTAGTCGTATTCGATGTGGCGGTGGTGGGTGCGGAGGCGTTGGGATTCGTGGCGGGAGCGGGTGGATAGGGGGGAGTGATGGGAGGTGGGGGATTTGTTGTAGGAGTAGATGGAGGAGATGGAGGAGGCAGAGGCAGAGGAGGAGAAATCTTCGTCTTCGTGTTCGAGGTCGTGGAGGTAGCGGGGGGGTGTGTAGCGCGTGCTTGGGGGGAGAGTGCTGTAGGTTGTGGTGTTTGTTGTGGTGTGTTTTAGTGCTGAAGTTGGTATGGGGTTGGAGTTTGAGGTTGAGGTTGAGGGTGTAGGTGAGGATGAGGTTGAGTGGGTACGAGTAGGGAGGGGTTTGTGGTGGGAATATGAAGAGGTAGAAGGCGATTGACTGCTAGAGCGAGTGAAGATTTGCTCACGCTCGTTAGAGATTCGGACAGATTGGGAACGTTGAGGGAAGCTGGGTTGGGATGCTCCTGGGTTACGGTTTCTCACATGGTCATCAGAGTAAGATATTTCCGGGGAAAAGCGAACTGAATGAGATCGTTGAGGAGGGAAAGGGGGGGGAGGTGGAAGATTGGACAAGTCATATTGTGGAAATTTGCGCTGTTGTTCTGGGGTGCCCCGTCGCGAATACTGTTTGGAACCTGTACTCTTTACAGGTACACCGCCCAAAGAATCTGGACGAATGCGTTTGGATTCATGTGATGCTGAATTTGGTGAAGTATCGGAACCTGATAACGAACGTGTACGTTGACCCCTAGACCAGCCGGACGGGTAAGCAGAATCTGGATTAGCGGAGGCGATAGTTGCACAAGCAGAACTTCCGCTATAGTTTTCAGGATGGGTGTAAATTTGACGATTGTTCATCAGCCAGAAGCAACGATCGGATGCATCCCAAAACGGACCAGAGACACCGGCAGCAGATGATGTGTCTATGTCGTGGATTCTTGGTGACTTGTGTGTTGCATCTTCAGAAGGCATCGTGACAAAAGAAATGTACTAGGATTACTTGGCGACCAAGAAATAGATATAAGATCGAAGCTGGGGAATAAGATTCGAGAGTATATAGAACAACTAGGGCTCATGTTCAATTTAGACTCGAGAGAGAGCTAATTAATGTACAGCTTTGTATAGTGGCGCAGTTGACTGACTCACTTGAGCATCGAGCATAGGTCTGAGGCAAAAGAAACCGGGCCACGCAAACACAGTGTGGAAATGCATGATCATGGCCATTCCTTCCATCTGTCGACCCAACTGTGGGTGGTAGAGCATTTATTGAAGGCCATCCAAGGACCATGTTGGTTTTTGAACATTTAGTAATTGATAAGACATTCGCTGAAAGAGAGAATTAGACCAAAAGTCAAGCCAGCTGGTGATCTCCATAATATATGGATATGACTTCACTGAGTTACTTTTCAAGTCATCTGCCTTCCTTATCGTGGAGATATCGTGTGTACTTCCTTGATCGTATCGTCATAACCGCGCGAGTAGTATGATACAGCCTTGTAGAAAGTTGTTGTCCTCTTTGACCTGGCCTTGTGGTCAAAACCAACAAACCGATGTGGCGAAGTAGATTGTACGGAAATAGAACCAGGCCAACATAACTACTATGGAACGAACCCAACACTGCAAATAATGTTGCAAATGGTCTCATATTTTGATATTAAATGGTGCTGAGGCTTTAGATTTCTGATGTGTTACTTGCATGTGCAAATTGTGTGTGTTGAGATTGGAGTTTAAGTTGTTTGTAAAATCATGTCGGCAACTAGCGGGCGGGTCTAACGCCGTCTCCATAATTTTATTATTTTAGAAGCCTCAGTACGCAAAGCTTGTAGTCTTCATAGTGTCGCTCCAACACAAGACAGGAAGTATAATGCTACCTACTAATATACCACGATACCCGTCAAAAGCTCAATGGTAAAAAAGAACAGTTGTTTACCAATAGAACTATGATTGAAACCATCCCGGTGCGAGAAATCATGCTTTCATCATACCGGCTGTTGTATTTCATGACCACATAGCCACATCGTTAAAAAGTTGTATGGCAAAGTTTTCCATTACTTTCTGGTGTCCTATAGATTCATCGTTCCTGACTATCTATACGGCATAGGATCTAGGTCGAAAGGGGGCACTTTAACCTTAGCGACATGGAGCGGGAGCATTGACTTGTGGAGATTTGATTGTGTCTCCGCGAAGGGCGTGTTACGCCCTTCTGACTTTGTTAAGTTCACAAACATATACAATTGTTTGCCAATACGTGGGATGTTCCCTTCATATATTCGATTTTAGACTTAATCATTGGATGTACTTTAAAATTGATGATGGAATATACCACAGTTTTGAAATCATAAATCATTCATTGGAAAGATCCAGTTTTTTTTAATCCCGTCAAGTTGACACTAAGAAATCCGATAACAAATTCATCCATATTTATGTATAAATACTCGCTCGACCACCACAATTCATAATCATATTGCTTCCCCTACAATAAAGCTTTTGGATTCATCTACTACGTACAAGTGCAAAAATGGCAACCTCTCAACCTGGTCTCAATGGTCAACAAGATCTTAAAGATCACACTCCCGATCACGGACTCTCCTCATTATCACTTTCTTCCCAAACCATCCACGCAGATGATTTCCTCAACAAAGGTCCAGATGTCGCACCACCTCTCCACGTATCGACTACTTTCCGCTACAGCAATAACCCAGATGATCTCGTTGCATTGAGTGATCTGGATGTGAGTACCCCGCATTCGATTCAGTCACATGATTCATCTCTTCTCAAGTTCATGTTTTTCATACTTATCATACTTATCCATCGGATGATACTGATGCCACTCTATAGCCACATGCACCTCAGGACAGCCATGTCTATTCCAGACATACTGCACCAAATACCACACGCTTCGAAGCAATCCTCAGCAGTATCTTCAAAGGCCCCACTCTAACCTACGCATCTGGTCTTTCCGCCTTCCACGCACTCTTAGTTTACCTCAACCCAAAACGCATTTCTATTGGTGAAGGATATCATGGCTGTCATGGCGTCATTGATATCCACAAAAAGCTCACCGGACTCCAAAAAATCCCATTGGATTGCCCTGCCGAGGATCTGCAACCAGGCGACATCATCCACGTGGAAACACCATTGAATCCCCAAGGAACCGCCTATAACCTCGCTGCTTTTGCCGAAAAGGCTCATTCGCGCGGTGCTTTTTTGACAGTTGATGCTACATTTGGTCCGCCGCCACTTCAAGATCCTTTTCTCTGGGGCGCGGATATCATCATGCATAGCGGCACCAAATATGTAGGCGGACATTCCGATATGCTATGTGGTATTCTCGCCGTGAACCCCAAACATATTGAAAAAGGTTGGTTTCATGCTTTAGAAGAAGAGCGGTCTATCCTAGGGAATGTGATGGGATCCATGGAAGGATGGCTTGGGATCCGCAGCGTTCGAACTTTAGAAATCCGCGTCAAGCAACAATCGGCTTCGGCGCAAAAGATTGTTTCTTGGTTAGACGATGCTTTGAAATCTAATGATGCGGAAACAGAGGTGGTGAGGAAAATCGTGCTTAAGATTGTGCATGCGAGTTTGCAAGAAGAGGATATTAAGGATGGGTGGTTATTGAAGCAGATGCCAAATGGGTTTGGTCCTGTGTTTTCTATCATTTTGAAAGAAGAGGCGTTTGCGAAGAAATTGCCAAGTAAGCTGGAATTATTTCATCATGCGACAAGTTTGGGTGGTGTGGAGAGTTTGATTGAGTGGAGGGCAATGTCGGATGCGACTATTGATCGGAAATTGTTGCGAGTCAGTGTGGGAATTGAGGGATGGGAAGATTTAAGAGATGATTTGTTGCAAGCCTTCAAGGCATTGGCAGACGAAAAATAGAATGTTAGAGAGTATATGAAAATTAGAACATGTCACTTTCCATTAGGACTCGATGTGTGTATTAAATCGTTATTGCAATCAAGCAGCAGCGATCTCGTTCTATATATAGAATACATTAAAATATCTTACTAAATGCGCCAGCAACAAAAGCCTCTGATAATCTATATTAGAACACAACCGCTAGGAAAGCAAATGGGTATCAAATCAGCAAAACGCCATGTGTAAGCCATATATACTACCTTGCCACCTAATCCATATCCTTACAACACAATCAAGCACCATGAAGCGAATCCAGCCCACCAAATACAAACTCGACATC
This sequence comes from Sclerotinia sclerotiorum 1980 UF-70, assembly GCF_000146945.2. Lineage (NCBI taxonomy): Eukaryota > Fungi > Ascomycota > Leotiomycetes > Helotiales > Sclerotiniaceae > Sclerotinia > Sclerotinia sclerotiorum. The sequence continues at coordinate 635,775 of NW_001820831.1, forward strand.
ACACTTCTCTCCTCGTCCTGAATTCATCCATGCCTCAACCACTTGATACAATTGCTTTCCTACAGCCTCCCTATCTGTAGCCGTCATCTCAAGGCCGATGGCTTGTACTCCCTGGCAAACATAAGTGTCCTGCTTTGATGTCTCCATGACAAGATTTGAGATACTCTGAATACCACTAGGGACAATTTGGACAATTCTATGAATTTCTAAGTCTGCAGGTATCGATTCTAGGGGAAGGCGTAAAATTTGAGCCCGCTTCAACTTCCGAGGGCCTCCTGTGATGCTAGATAGAACAGAAAAGGATCTTTGTCTCTTCATAAAATAGCCCCGAGGATCGCTATCTGGAAGGGAGGTCTTCACTCCGCTACTGTTCGTCTCGGGAGAAAACTCTTCTAAATTCTCTGTGGGTCTTTCAAGGCTGGCCAAAGCAGCATTGTAACGATTCTTGTGAGGAGATTGTCGGGAAGAGGCTTGGTCCATAGCGGATGGCTGCCGAAATGTATCTCGCATAGCTTGAAGTTCATCTCTTCGGCGGCGGATAGCGTCCTCTTTTCTGTGTTCGAAGTCCATAGCCCAATCCAACTCAGGGTTCGTCTGCTGTGTTTCCGGATCTGAAATCGCGGCGGTAGTAGGCGGGTCACATGCCTCTCCTTGTACGATAAAAGGCTGATAAGGAAGTTTTAGCTGTGTTTGGACAAGGCCAACAGAAACACCACTAGAGTTCGGTGTTCGGAAAGGAGATATAAAGGGCTTGTTTAATCCTTCGCCTCTTGTTTTCTTCTGCTGCTGCATATTTGGAGACGTATTTGGCGGCGACATCAAAGATGTTTCAACAAACTTCGTTGCCGTAGTGAACCCGTTACTATTTAGGTGACTATGCCTGTGGTTCCTTACGGGCAAATCATTCTCGGTCATCGAATCTGTAAAATCAGCAGATTGCATACGGCTTTCATGGACATGGCGCCTAAAGTTGGAGTGCGACTGTAAAATATCTGCTAGGCTGGCGTTGGGTTTGTCAATGCGTCGGATTTGCGGAGATGGAGCAGCAGCAGCAGTAACACGCTGTGGTGACATGACTTGAAGAGAATCGTCCTCAATCGAATTCAGCAATATATTCGAGCTTGAATTTGTGTTGATATTGCTCGAACGTGTGGCAGTTTCATCTTGGATTGGAGCGGTCATTTTAGCAATGACCCAAGGATTCAAATCCGTGGAAACAGGCTGCCCATTGCTATTCAAGCCATATTGCTTCTGCATATGATTAACAGAAGCTTGATGACAGAAACCATCTGTGTATTCTGTGTAGTCCTGAGACATGTCACATCCCCATTTTCGATTCATCCCAAGGGCGCTTGATTCCTCGGACACCTCACTGTTCTCGGACTCTGCTATGCTGGAGGCATCGTTAGTAATAACGGGGCCAACATTGGACATAATGTTTGAATTGGAGCTAGTGACGAAATGAGTGTCTTTGAGTGTCAATGGTGCGCCGACAATAGCTGATGGTGTTGGGAAATCCTGCCGAGTGCTTCGGGCAAGAAGGATATCAAATCCAGCGGAATCAGTCTCAATGCTGTTCTTTGCTAGTCTAGATATGACCGTGTCGCACTCTCCATAAAAATTCTTGAACATCTTCTCTGCCGCTTCCAGCACAAGCTTCTCGTTCTCGAAAATGATGTCATCCTTAGCTGGTTCAACATTGGGATCATAACTTGCTTCAGGGCAGACAATGTTGAGACGTATAAAGGGATTCTTGATTTTCTCTGAAGAAGACTCCGCCGTTAACGCACTTCGGACATATTTCTTAAAAATGGTTATGATCTTCTTCATGGTCCCCCTCTCAGATGCTACTGGCCTGGAATCAACTGATAAATATTGTCCCTTTCCTAACTTATTTAGGTCTGCATCATTTCGGGGGAGGAAAGCTTTAAGGCAAAAATGAGAAGCTGCCACCTCGTTTGCAGTACCAACACCAGCAAGAACATTCAAGCCCTCGTGGTCAGGCAAATCAGAAAATAGCATTGACGTTTCAGAGCATTGCAAGGCAGCGTCTCGGCCAATAATAAGAGACACTGAATCTTTGATACCACCATGTGGACGAGGTGCGTAAGACCATGCACCCTTGGAACCCTTTACAATTTTGAAGGTAAGCTTGATTGAAACTCGTGCTAGAGCATACCTCTTTACCAGCTCTTGAATTTTACCAATCGTCTTTGGTGCTTCTTTCAAGGCTGTTTGTTTCCTAACAGGTAACTTCGACATGAAGTTCATTACACAGACTGTTGTTCCAATAGGATGGGAAGTTCGAGATTGTGATTGAATTCCACCCATAGCCTTCAATTTTACACGCGTTCCAACTGGCTGGCCATCCGTCTTTGTAGTTATTGAAACATCTCCAAGTTGGCAAGCAGATGCCAGTGCCTCCCCTCGGAATCCCAGACTTCTGCCACCTAGATTCCTGAGCTCCGTGAAGGTTCTCAACTTAGAAGTGTGACCCCGCCTCCCCAACGCATCGAGATCATCGAGCTGAATACCATCTCCATTATCGCGGACTTCTATCTTATCAATGGTATTTTGAGAAATAAGAATATCAATACACGTAGCTTTGGCATCAAGGGCATTGTCAATGAGCTCTTTAATGAGAGATGCAGGTGTGGTAAGAACCTGAGAAGAACCTAAGAGGTGAATTGTTGATGCCGACAATGCATTGATTGTCATCTTGTATATATATACTCTTCCACAGCGGAGACATCAATTGAGAGATTTATAAGATAAAGCACTCTAGCTTTGGGGCTAATGAATGAATGGCCACCAAACTGATCAAGTACTACCTGAAAGAAAGAAATGTTTTACTAGGAAAATTCTTGACTGTCTCATGCCAAAATTGACGACCTCATTAGGGATCTTAATGAATATTAAGTATTATAGATATTCATAGCTCGAATATTAAGAAAAAACAAACTGACGAGAGGTGATCGATCGATTGAAGTTGAGCTTTTGAAAGTTAGTCAGCCTTGTGTGGCTGGTGAGGTCCCGCCCAGTCACAAGCCACAAGAGGGGTGGCACCCAAGTTCGAGTCACATTTTAATTTGGATGTAGAAACTGTCAAAACAATTCCCAGAGTAATCTACAACTTTGTTTGATTCTTCTCAATTTTACCCAAAGACGCTTTCAAGACGTCTCGACCTTTGTTCAGGGCGCTCTGTGTGCGCAGGTCGCCTTACAGAAGTATCTTAAATCCTACTCCCACTATCAGAATGGCTACCAACGCTGCGTCGTACAATCCAAGTAAGGACTGCAACATTATAGATTTTCCGGATCTACAGCTGACTAGAACTGAATGGCAGTTGGGGAAGAGACCGGTCCAGTCACAGGGCAGCCACCTGCTGTCTCAAAGGAAACTAAAGTTGCACTTGTAAATGCAGCAGAATTCAGCGCAACCGGTTCACATGTGCCAGGACAAAACGCGGCTCCTGTAGCTGGTGAAGGGGAAAAGAAAGTGAAAAGCGAGAAAGAGCGTATGAGTTCCGTCTATGTGCAAAAGAGTCCTACAAGCTAATTTTCTGCTGCTCAGTTGAGAGAGAGCGCAAGAAGGCAGAGAAACAAGCTAAGTTTGATCAAAAAAAGCAAGCCCAACAGGCAAATGCTGCTTCAGCTGCATCAAGCAAGAATAAGGAGAAGAAAGCCAAAGCCGAAAAGAAGGCTGCTGAGGAAGTATTGCCAAAATACGTCGAGGATACTCCGGAAGGGGAAAAAAAGAGTATGGCAATCAAATTGTGGAGCGACGTTCAATTAAAAGGCTAATTGGTTTGTACAGTTATAAAATCTTTTGACGACCCTCAATACAAGGCATATAATCCAATCGCTGTTGAATCTGCTTGGTACTCATGGTGGGAGAAAGAAGGCTTTTTCAAACCAGAATTCACAGCAGATGGAGAAGTCAAACCAGAAGGATCTTTTGTAATCGTCGAGCCACCGCCCAACGTTACCGGAAATTTACATATGGGTCATGCTCTTCCCAACGCTTTGCAAGATTTACTCATTCGTTGGAACCGTATGCATGGCAAGACAACACTCTGGCTTCCAGGATGTGACCACGCCGGCATTTCCACTCAGAGCGTTGTTGAGAATATGTTGTGGCGCCGCGAGCAAAAGACTCGTCATGATCTTGGAAGACCTAAGTTCGTTGAGACTGTCTGGGACTGGAAGGATGAATACCACAAAAAGATCAACGCCGTTCTCCGTAGGATGGGTGGATCCTTTCGATTGGACTCGTGAAGCTTTCACGATGAACGAGAATTTCTCAGCCGCTGTTACAGAAACATTTGTAACACTGCACGAGGAGGGCATCATTTATAGAGCCAACAGGCTCGTGAACTGGTGCACAAAACTTAATACTTCTCTCTCGAATCTCGAGGTGACTAACAAAGAACTTGCGGGCCGCACACTCCTTGATGTGCCAGGATACGATAAGAAAGTGGAATTTGGAGTCATCGTTCACTTCCAGTACCAAATCGAGGGATCCGAGGAAAAGATTGAGGTTGCTACAACTCGTGTTGAAACCATGTTAGGTGATACTGGTATTGCAGTCCATCCTGACGACGCCCGTTACACACATCTTGTTGGAAAGAATGCCATTCATCCTTTCATTGAAGGACGACTAATGCCAATCGTTGCCGATACCTATGTTGAAAAGGACTTTGGTACCGGTGCTGTCAAGATTACCCCAGCTCACGACCCGAATGATTTTGCTCTTGGTCAACGCCACAACCTTGAGTTCATCAACATCTTGACCGATGATGGTAAGATGAACGACAATGCAGGCCCTTACGCCGGGCAAAGGCGTTTCGATGTTCGTTACACTATCCAGGAAGATCTAAAGAAGGCTGGTCTATACGTTGATAAGAAAGACAATCCGATGACTGTCCCGCTATGTGAAAAATCGAAGGATGTGATTGAGCCAATGTTGAAGCCGCAGTGGTGGATGAAGATGAGAGAAATGGCGGATGAGGCTATCAAGGTTGTGAAGTCTGGCGAGATCAAGATCAAGCCCGAATCAGCCGAGAAGAGTTATCTTCGATGGATGGAAAATATAAACGATTGGTGCTTATCCAGGCAACTGTGGTGGGGCCATCAAGCACCTATGTACTTTGCTCAAATCGAAGGTGATGAGAATGATGAGGGTAATGGTGATCGGTGGTTCGCCGGCAGAACACAAGAGGAAGCAGAAGCTAAGGCCAAGAAGGCCCTTTCGGGTAAGACTTTCACACTCAAGAGAGACGAGGATGTCTTGGATACCTGGTTCTCATCTGGTCTCTGGCCTTTTGCTACTATGGGTTGGCCAAAAAAGACAAACGATTTCGAAAAACTTTACCCAACATCAGTACTCGAGACTGGCTGGGATATTTTGTTCTTCTGGGTTGCTCGAATGATTATGTTTGGTATCAAGATGACTGGCAAAGTGCCGTTCACAGAAGTATACTGCCATTCTTTGGTTCGAGACTCTGATGGTAGAAAGATGTCGAAATCATTAGGCAACGTCATTGATCCTCAAGATGTAATCCAAGGTATCGGTCTTGAGGATTTACATGCCAAGCTTTTGATCGGTAACCTTGCCCCTGCAGAAGTTGAGAAGGCGAAGAAGTATCAGAAAACCGCTTTCCCTGATGGAATTCCAGAATGCGGTACTGATGCTTTGCGATTTGCGTTGGTGTCCTACACGACTGGTGGGGGAGATATTGCATTCGACATCAAGGTCATTCACGGATACCGAAAGTTCTGCAACAAGATCTATCAAGCGACAAAATACGTGGTTGGCAAATTGCCTGCCGACTTCGTTCCGCAAAAGACTGCAAAGCTCACAGGCAGGGAGTCTTTGTCTGAGCGCTGGATCTTGCACAAGATGACAATGGCCGCGAAAGAAATCAACCAAAATCTCGAAGAGCGTGAATTCATGCGTTCAACAACTGCTGTTTACCAATATTGGTACAACCAGTTGTGCGATGTATACATTGAAAACTCTAAAGCAATTCTTCAAGACGGCACCGAAGAGGAGAAGAGATCTGCTACTGACACTTTGTACACTGCTCTTGAAGGTGCTTTGACCATGATTCATCCTTACATGCCTTTCTTGACTGAAGAGCTCTGGCAACGACTTCCTCGACGTCCAGAAGACAAGACCCCGTCTATCGTTCTTGCAAAATACCCAGTCTATGAAGCAGGCTTAGATGATCCTGCATCTGAAGCAGCTTATGAGCTTGTTCTGGGTGTATCCAAGGGTATTCGATCTTTGATGTCTGAATACTCGCTTAAAGATGAAGGAAAAGGTAAGTCAATATCGGCAGGCTATAACAAAAGGATCCATACTAATATGTTGCTCTAGTGTTCGTTCAAGCCTACGATACTACCTCCCACTCCACAGTCACATCTCAAGTTCAGTCTATAAAGTCTTTGTCCGGTAAAGGTGTATCGTCTTTGGAAGTACTTTCCTCAACCGATGCTCGCCCAGCAGGTTGTGTAGTATTCTCCGTGTCCTCCGCTGCCGCTGTCTTCTTGCATGTCAAAGGCCGCGTAGACATTGATGGCGAGATCCAAAAGGCAGCTAAAAAGCTAGAGAAGACTCGCGCAGGTGTTGAGAGACAGAGAAAGATTCTTGATGATCCCGCATACCAGGAGAAAGTTAGCAAAGAGTTGCAAGAAATAGAGAGGAAGAAGCTCGCAGATCTTGAAACTGAACAGCGTGGTTTTGAGGAGACTATAAAGCAATTCGAGACTTTAAAGCTAGAGTAAATAGATGCATATTTGTAGATTTTAAGCAGTAAAACATCCAAGAATACCATAAGTTCCAGTTCAGTCTCAGATGACACATATACGCATTGATTGATTCCTGCTAGGAATATAAATGATGTTTTACTAGCTTACTATTTTCATGTAATTCGCAAAGACGAACACTATGGAGCGACTTCAGAAACTTGCAAATTGGCCAAGGAAGAGAGGACCCTTTAGCTAGATTCATGTTGCCTTTTCTTATATCTAAGAAACCGCAATATAGTCACAATATGCTTGATATTAATTACAGAACATCATGGAAATTTGTTATCTTCAGATGTACTCTGATACATCTACCTACTCCGTTTGAAGAGAGTTTCGAAATTTCTCGGATTGGTTCGTACTTAGGATGAATATCACGAAATGAACGGGTACCTATATCTGGATGTCTTTTCTGATTGCAAAATCGTTGTCTTTTAAGAAGTCTAATGCAGATGCAATGGCATGATATTTTACTCAGGTGTTGTTCAATGGGATTTTCAGGATCGATAATGATAGGTGAGAAATATGGGAAGAACTATATGGTAGTAAATGTACTGTTCTTTTGCCAAAGCCTACCATCGTCTTCTCGGGCATTCGAACATGATTTTTGTACACTCCCACCCTCGATATTATGTTAGCTTTCCTTCATACCTATTTTCATTCCTTCTTGTCGCGCTTCTCTTCGTCCACATTTATGGTCCATATTTTGCATGTACTCAAGGCCCGCTTTTGGGCTTTACTCTCAGCTAATAATATCACAGTCTTCTTGGTATTCGGCTCGGATGAGAATAATGTAATGACCATTGCTAGGATGGAAGGAGAAGCGCAACATTCACTTGCTTGTCATACATACCTCATTAATAATTAGAAGAAGCGAAACATTAATTGGAAGATACGTATCTGATCTAGAAGCTGCTCTCTTTTCAGAAAATCATGCAATAAATCGTTGGAATATTATATTCCAAACGGTTGCCTATTCTTGCAAGAAGTTGAAGTCAGTTTCGGTTTTATCTCAGCAATCATGTCCATACATCCTAAAATACTTGGATTATTGGGAGCTTTTCTTTTTGGTTTATTGGTGCTGCTGTCTGTATCCGAACAAAAGCAACCAATTGAATGTATCTGATCTTGGACTGATTTCATCTTGGCTTGGATTCAGACAGTGAATACATCGCTTGGGTCCAGGTATATCTCCTGACTTGAATTATCTGTACTTCTCCCAGGTATCCCTTTAATAAGATGTCTTTCAAGATTTGAGTGTATGACCGATAATTCTTTTGGTGGTATAGCAGGACCAACTTTGTGAAAGCATACTCAGTTATGAGTTCGTTCTACAAAGATAAAATGGCAAGAAAGAATTCCTTTTGAGTTTTAAGAACGAGATCAGGTACTTTGGAGAAAACCTGTGAGCATAAGTAGTCAGCTGCCTAAGTTTTTACTACCATCTGGGTTAATCTTTCTGCGATTCATCTTTAAATCAGTCAAACATGGAAGGCGCTGTTGGAAGCCAAACTTTCGCTTTCACTACAATCCCGACTCTCCCACAACCAGCCATTGGAAACAGCTCACTACAAAGGTAACATTATGAAAGGATAAACTGTTGCTTATTGCTTCTATTAAAATGGCTTCAATAATACAGAGAGAAATTCCAGACATTCAGAAATACGTTGCTTGGCCACCAATCATCAAGCATGTTGTCCCACTAGGTCATTTATACGACGGTAAGTCAACCCAGGAAGTGTAAACAAACTCACATTCTAATAAATTCCTAACATTACTTAAGAGAGCGGAAACTCCTATCCGAGAATGGGAGGAAGATCGAGTGCATTGCCAAACGGACATGTGCTATTCCAATTTAACAACACATTCTGCCACAATGCAGCAGGTCAGTTTCTAGGAAAAACTGATTCTACGCTCTCATTTCTCACCAATCCCACCAATCCCGTCATGTCAAGATACTTGGCGCCACCAGGATCAATTAACGTTGAAATCAGCGAGAGACAAATTCCAAGTTTGTTTAAACGCTTCGAGGACGAACTTGACAAGAAAAACGACAATAAGGTATTTTGGGCCACTGGTGGGATTGCTTGGTATCTTATCACCGGCGCCGCAGCATATGGATGGACCTTTTTTGAATATCGAAGCATCAGAAAGGATGGCTCAACCTTCCTCGTAGCGGTTGGTATAGCCTCTGTGGAGGTTGATTACCGTGCCAATCCGACGACTATTGTAGCTAAGCGTGAGATGGCTGGCTGGAGTGAGCGTATATTGTTTTATGTAGGTCAATCAACTCTCTACAAAGCGAAACTTACCAAGACAATGATAGCCCAGTGAGCCTCGACTTGGAACTTTCTCAGTCCTTTCCGACGGAAAATATTTATACGCCTACGGACACAAAGGTGGCGATCACAACGAAGAATATGACGTAGTACTAGGTCGCGTACCTTTAGAGCTTGCAAAGGCAAGAGCTTGCTGGGAGTACTGGGGTGGTGGAAGAGGTTGGGTTAAAAACCATTTCTTCTCCTGTCCAATTTTGAAGAACTATTTACATGGTCAAATATTTAACACAAAGTTGTTTGGAGAGGATTCACCATACAGATTTGGCTTCGTTGGCTGTACCCGGACAGGTGATAGCAAGCTAATGTTTGGACGAGCTATCAATCCTTGGGGCCCTTTCGAGATTGTCCAACTGATGAAGGCATATCCTTTAGGCCATGTACAGAAGTTTGCATACACTGCCCATATGTTTGCTCATCCATGGGCTTTCCCGGAGAGCAAAGGAGATTTAATGGTCAGTTGGAGTGAAGGAGGATCAGCAGGAAATATTGTTGCGGTAAAAATCCGTTTTGAGCAGGGCATCGGTCGCTTACAATCCAATGAGCTAAGAGTTGTCCAATGCATCGGGGAAGAAGCAGACAAGGACAACATCGCTCTATCGGAGCTTCAACTTCACGACGAACTGTATAGCTTCGAACGGTATGAAAAGGATGGGGAGCAGAAAACTGTGATCACGACATCCGAGAAGAAGAATGCATTCAACAAGGCTGCTGCAGCATTTGGCAAATTATGTAACAGGAATGTTGCTTAAGGGCAGTCTGAACATGGGACAAGATCGGTGGAACAGTTGAAACAGTGTTTGCAATTTTAGAACTTGAGGACGGTTATTGAAATTATTGCAGGATATGTCATAGTACTTCAATTGGAACTACCCAGCACAGAATTGAACATATCTGCTATTTGATATAAAAAGTCCGGTGGTGGTTCTGTACTGCAACGAGATAAACTCGACAAGCGAGATTGACAACACCAAAGCTGGAAAAAACTTTGAGAAATATATTCTATTAACCCAGGTAGGTGGGAGACACTTACTAACAACCTATCCATTGGGAAGGGAGCACCTATCCATTCACGCGACTTAGTGGGCTCTTTGCTCTTTCCAGTACAGTAGCCATCACCGAGCATCAACGTCTAGCTTGAGGTTATATACAGAGGTTCTACCTAGTGCTGCGTATATATCTCTGGTCAAGCGAAATTTTTGACAGCATTGTGAGCACCAAGTGAGGCCCATACAACCCAGCAAATACTCAAAACCATGAGGTAGACATGTGACCACGAGATTGATATCGTAGTGAAGTAAGTTTAGAAGTTTGATTAGAAATCCACAATCCAATTCGAGAATGCATGCGAACTTTTGATTAGTCATCCACCAAAGCTACAAAAAAGCACGCTAGGTAAGAAGCTCGGACTTGTCCTAGATTTTTGGAACTTTCTTGTCGCGATTATCATAAAGCGCCTCATCTTATACAGACAATTTGCTATCGACACATACTCACGATTGTCTACTCTACCGTTCGCACATCAGGAGTATATTATCAAATCTCAAGATAGTTTTTCCTCTCAAAAACGCTAATCGCTACATACACACATAGACAAACAAACGTTCAAACTTGAACCGTGTCGACAGCTACAGCTTTCAGTCCGATTAAACCTCACATCTTCAGCCACCCACCAAATCCAAAATGGCCAACTACCTCGCCTCCATCTTCGGTACAGAAGCCGACAAAGTAAATTGTTCCTTCTACTACAAAATTGGTGCCTGTCGCCACGGCGACCGCTGTTCCCGTAAACACGTCAAGCCCTCATACTCGCAGACCATCCTCCTCCCCAACCTCTACCAGAACCCTGCCTACGATCCCAAGAATAAGATGAATGCTTCGCAGCTACAGAATCACTTCGATGCCTTCTACGAGGATTTCTGGTGCGAGATGTGCAAGTTTGGAGAGATTGAGGAGGTCGTCGTGTGTGATAATAACAATGATCGTATGTCTCTTTCCCTTCCCATTCTTCATTTATCCAGAAACATAGAAAAAGAGAAAAAGCTAACACTTTCCTTCTAGATTTAATCGGCAACGTCTACGCGCGCTTCAAATACGAAGACTCCGCGCAAAAAGCATGCGACGCCCTCAATTCGCGCTGGTACGCCGCCCGGCCCATCTACTGCGAGCTCTCCCCTGTCACCGATTTCCGCGAAGCATGTTGTCGGCTCAATAGTGGCGAAGGGTGCGTACGAGGCGGCTTTTGTAATTTTATCCATCGCAAGAATCCAAGCGATGAGTTGGACCGCGAGCTGGAGTTGAGTACGAAGAAGTGGTTGAGGATGAGGGGAAGAGACGAGAGGAGCGTGACGAGGAGTCCGAGTCCCGAGCCTACAAGGAAGAGATATGCATGATGTGGAGCTGGAGATGATGGAATGTTTATTTGGAGGGATGAGGTGGATGGGCAAAGTGAGAGTTTGGGATAGGTTGGCAATGCTCACTGAGGAGCGATTAGGTTGGAGGATACCCTCTCAAATACGCAACGGATAGTCGATGTGTCCGATCTTTATCTCGGTGTTTCTCCCACGATTCTACAGACAAACTGAAGTACACATTATGCCAATGTTTCCAGTGCATAGTGGGTATGCGCTAGATTTCGGTACATATCTGAAATTGGCAAGGGGCCAATTAATGGACTAATCCAACGAAGATTCAGCATCATATGCAGGGGAATTCGTTGCGTGAGTAGGGCGAGTAAATGGGGTTTCAATGAAGTTATAGTCATATCAGGCGTTTATGGTCATCTATTCATATCAACAAGTTGGGAACATCACCATAACAAAAGCATAGGCAAGAAAGGCAGCAGGAAGCTGCTCATGTATAATCACCGCATCAAAACTTGATAAAAGTGCAAATAAAAAAAATATCAAAAGCATATGTATCTGTTTACGTGAAGTCCGATCCATGTTGAGTAAGAGAATTGTGTATATTTCATTAATTTGGCGTTTACCCATCCATGCAATCAATGCATTCCATGTCATGAATTGATTCATTCATCCATTCCCCAAGTAAGCCATCTTGCCGCAGACCGAACAAAATCTCAACATATATAACATAGGTAGTGGTCAACGCCCGCCGGCCCAATCTAATAGTGTATCTGAGCTTCAAAAATTGGAAAACGCAAGCGCCTGTGTAATTCCCCGCCCTGCTCCTTTCGACCATGGAAGGAAAAGAAAAATCCGGTAGGAGAGGAGGTAACATGGGACTGGTTAGCTTAGGGTGCGCCAAGTACTTTCATTAAAACTTCGGATTGGCTCGGGCCCAGATCGATCTGATGCTCCCTCTCATCCTCCTTATCCAAATCATCCCTCAGCATCTACAAACTCATCAATGCTATGAGTGTCCGTGTCCTGTCGATACAGCGTGGAGGCTGCGGTCCCTTGGGTGTCAGTAGCTGTTGGTAAATCTTTCCTTAGGTCGTCGTGAAAGTCAATTAACGGGCTCTGGTTTTGGCCTTGTACTGTACTAGTAGATTGGAGGGTACGCTCGAGATCCTTTTGTTGCTGTCCGTTATTTTGCGTCTGGGCTGCGTGGAGATCAGCTGGTACATGTTGATAGTGAGATGTGGCTGGCGAGTCACTTCCTAGATCAATGAGATTCTCCTTGTCCTTCTCCTGAGGCAATAGTGAGACTGGAGTTGTTGCCGCTGGTACCGGTGCTGGTATTGGGTTGGCCTGTTCTGTATGTTGGTGATGCTGTGGGGGAATAGGGTTTTTCTCCGTGGATTTCTGACCTGGAAGGATTGGATAAACCGCGAGGATTTGCTCCGCCTGTTCTTGTGGACTGGCGCCATTACTGTTTCCAATTTTAGTACGATATATGAAGAACGACTTCTATCAACTTACATGTTCGCATTCAAGATCCAATCCAAGTCTTCTTCACCTTCTTCGGAACCGCCGGGACCACCTTTAACTGGTCTAAACAACCTTGGAGTCCATTCAACACCATCTTCTACTCTCTTGGCTGCCTCATCCCTCTGCATATCTTCAATGAATGTCTTCTCATCTGTCGCGACTTCGTGGTTGCGTTCCTTGACCGCTTTTGCCGTCTTGAACCATAACTTTTGCGATTCTCGATCTTCTTGTTCTTCTAAAGGCCTTACTAACGGAGGTGATGGTCTCGCTCTCGTAGCATCGAATAAAAGGTCTTTCTTACCCGTCTGAGTATAGTTAGTAATTTGCAAAGTCACACAGATTGCAGAGAACCATACCTTGATATTTTTGATAAACATCTCTCCACTCCACATACCCGAGAGCTCATAGAGAACTTCCCCTGTCTTGTCATTTTTAATCGTACCCCCAATAGCATTGTATGTTCCTCCAAAGTAGCCCTTCGTCTTGAATTCAATATCCGCACTCAATCCGAGCTCCGGGCAGCGCACAAAACTATGATCGCCAAGCTCATACTTCATCTTGCCGAACAGGATGCCTCGAGCGTACATGTTGGGTTGGGTCAGAATACTAGCATCCAGTCAGTATCTAAAAATTCCCTTTGACCTGCATTCCGCAGTAACGACCTACTATCGTTCTCCCTTGGGTCCAGTTCCTCTATTCAAAAACCTCAATATAGCAATGCCCTCCATCATACTGGCCGCAGAATTGCCCAAGAATTTGCTTCGAGGCTTCAAGCATCCATCAATTCGTATATTGTGCTCGGGCGCCATGTAAAAGTAGCTCGACTTGGGAGGGTGATGTGAGGTCTGCTCAGAAATGTAGTAGCCCTTAGTGCCGTCTGGAAATTGCCAGTAGCAAGTATAAATTTCGCCGAGAATAGGATTGAGCGGTTTCTTAACCCCTCTGCAGAATCTCATTAGCACAACTGCTCCCCTCAAATGGGCGTATTGAGCCTTACGGAGGTTTAATATGCCATCCACTCAAGTAGAACTTCACAACCGACACAAATCTTTGCAAAGGATCTTCTAATTCTGCCATGGGAAGCAGAGTTTCCGGATGGGCCATGAAGCTATACACCATCAGCATGCCTGCCTCTCATATTTCCTTTCCTTCCGAAGCCCCGGCATCTACGCACTTCGTAATTCTTTCCAGCATACTCCTTGGCTCGAGAATAAAGGTAGGCAAAACGACGCGGCTCAAATCCGCTCCAGGACGGAGCTGTGAGATGATGTGGGAGAGAACTGTATTTCATTCCGAGTCAGCTTTGCAGGATCTCTCCCTTCTCAAATGTTATGGGATTCCTACCATTCCCCTGATCTGGCTCAACGACGGTAGTCTCATCCTCCGCATCGGAAGTCTTCGATTCATCGACGGAAGACCGGTTGCCTAGAATTCCCATGTTGTTATTAGTGATGTCTATCCAATTTGAGTATTTCAGACTGGAGTAATAATAGCATATCGATAAAGCACATTCCAACGAGAGAAAAACATACTTGCACCAGACTGCCTACGATGAACATGCCCTAAGCTAACCATCCTTGCGATTTAATGAATGTAAATCGAGCTTTTCTCCGAAATGGGGCAGGAAATTAAGAACAAATCTCGGTCTCCACCACTTTGCAGTTGTAAGGGGAAGCTGGGTCGGGAAACGTGTGAAGAATTTCAAGGTATGTCGTTGTTGTAAATGGCTCGATCAAAAGTGTGATAAAAACACAAGGTGGACCTTTAAAAGATTCGTTACCGGCAGGAAGTACAAAAAAATGTGCTGAATGGAGGGGAAACCACGCAACGCAACGTCGCAGGGGGTTAGATATAGTTAGTGTTATCACTCAATGGTGCGATGGGAGAGACGCCTGTGCCTGTGACTATACATAAGAATGATATATGGTAGTACGTACTCATATCATTACATATATACACCCAGGACTTTATCAATTCATACATAAAATATTAAACCCCCATTAGCAAAATGCGTGGCGACGGCTGGAAAAGCTAACACAAAGCCCATACTCCGTACTTTGCTGCCTACAACGTAAAAATCTCTTTCGTCATCGGAAACTCTCGAATTTTCCAGATTCCGGTCTATAACTAAACTCGCCTAGGTATTCTACTTGTCTTTCATAAAGCTTACTTATCTTATTACCCCTTTGTAAACGGTAACAATAAGCAACGTATTATCTAGCTAGAGAGCACTGTTAGTATTACCAATCGATACCTGTGATTACATTTTCTGTCTGCTGCCTAGTAGTATCTACTCCGTACAGCAACATCCATTTCGTGTGGTATTACTAATAACCATTATCAAGAGCACAAACCTCATGATACAATAATACGAATGACCCCAATCCCATCTTCCATCTCAGAAGAATCATCCCAGAAAGAAAATGAAAAACGTGCAATGCTTTATTATTAGTACCTCAACACCACCTGCGGGGTTAATTAACGGCGGGTGCTTACTAGTGCAAAAACTTGCCAAGTTTATTGTTACGAGGTTTGCCGTCTAGATCACGTGGAAGTGCTCTAGGCTCTCGAGGTGGTTTATAACTAGGCGTCAAGCAGGGACTTAAAGTAACGACAATAATGCAATTCGTAACTAATAGTAGAGTATACTAAATGATTGATCTTGAGCACGAAGCTCTATACAAAGGAAATCCATCTTGATTATATAGTCCTTCATGCTTCTATGATTACTGGTGATCCTTCATGATCACCAGTGATCACCTATATCGTGATCCTTAGTGATCCTTAATGATCACTACTGATCATTTGTGATCACGTGCCTTTGGTAGTTGTGTAGCCCGTCGTAACACTACTCTATAAAAGCGGGAAATCCTAGAACCGAATACGAATTACTCCGTATATCTGAACCGAGTTCGTTCAACTTATACGATATACGGTATACAAGTATCTGGGTGTCCAAACGACCTAGATGATAATATGATACCTACCATCTTTAACCTAATTGATTTCACCAATGCAATCGCACCGCCACCACACCTCCCTCGCCTACTACAGAAATCCAACATCACTCTACGGAGTATCCAATATCGAGAAACCATCTAGCGTTCCAGATCTCGGGGATAGATATCTAAATATCGAAATACTTCAACCCGTCCATCTTAGATATCTCACCCTCGATTTTCCACAGCTATCAAAATTCATCCATTCAAAGCATAAACTACAAGCCAAAATATATTAATTTTATCCATATCCCATATCCCATATCCCATATCCCATATCCCATATTCCTATCCGTATTTCTATCTCCGAAATCCACCATCTGATTCGGCTCAATCCAATCCCTAGAAAATTGTTGCCTTTCTTTCCCAGCCGTTCCTTTCCCTTTTTCACCAAAGCCGCCTCCCCTAACACACAAATCTACCTTTCGTCGGCCCATCCCTCTCCTCTATTGTGCCTATTATTACAAGGACCGCGAACATAAGGTAATGTATAGACAGCTACGTGAATTATATGTCTTCTGATTTTAGGGGGATCCCTCCTTCTCCTTCCCCAATCCGTTCCAAACGATCAGCTATCCTGCCAACCATGAATTTCCATCGCTATCCTCCGTCGCCATGCTACTCCGGTCCTTTCTACAATACATACAAGCTGTAAACTCCACGAGACTTTTCTGACCAAGGAAATTCGTTCATATGACGATCAAATGCATATTAGTAAAGTGAAAAAAAGTGAAACGTCTGTAAAGTGCTTTCTATCATTGAGGATGATCAATAGATGATCCTCCACTAATTCGTCCATCTACCAGTTCAGCGGAGCTGCCGAGGTATTGTGGGTTGTTCTCCGGCGGATTGATGGTATGAATGTGATGCTGAGAAACATATCCTACACTTGTTGGCCGATCATTCCCATACGCCTCTGTAAAATTACCAAACGAAGTGTTTCGAGAATGCCCATATCCATCGTTCGGTGCTATGCTGGATTTGGCAGATGCGTCGGAATGTCGCTTATCGGAATTCGACCTCTCAAATGGAAGTCGTGAAGTGAGGGAGTTTTGAGGTGTGTGACCTCTACTACCTGGAAGGCTTAAATCCACACTTGTGTTCTGTGACTTTCGGCGGGAACTCTTTCGCGGAACTGTAGGTGTTCGGACCGGCGAGCTTAAAGGCATGTTTGGTATCGGGTCGCCGGCTCGTGAACCATGGGGTACTCTTGAGCTAGCTTTGGAAGGAAATCTACTAGGCAATTCCATACCGCCTTCGGGGATTTTCAGCCCTTGCAACGAGGGAGGAAGATCGGAAATCCTAGTCATTTCAAACTCGTCCTCATAATCATGGTAACTTCGTCCATCATCCGATACTATAGGGCTGACTAATTCACCATCGTCGGCATCGGCCCCGTCAAGGTGCGATGGGCCAATTTTTCCTGATGAGCCAACTCGCTCGTGTCCGTCATCAGAGTCAGAGTCAATAGGACCATGTCGAATCGCTCCTGTAGCGACTGGAATCCCCTCGGGCGGTGACTCGTCGCCAGGTGCGTTCCTTGCGTTGCTCATTCCTGGCGGCATCCTGGAGCTCCGCACTACCTCGAAGCCTTTACCTTTTTCTTTCGTTTTGCCTTTGAAGAGGCTCTTGAACCAACCCGCCGCAGAGGCAGGGATTCCTGTGGGATCTGTTGGACCAGTCTTTATTCTTCGACTAGGTGCTTCGGCGTTTAACGCGGGTCCACGAACTCCGTAGTAGAAGTCCACTTCTCTTGTAGTGTAATCAGCTTTCGATCGGTTAAGCTCTAGTGGTGCCCCATCTAACGCTTGCTGTTGAGACGGGCTGTTACGTCCGGAAATTGAAGGACCCTCAAATGGCTCAATGGCATCAGGATCGGCGGGTGGGGATTCATGCTGACTCCAACGTCTATTGGTCCAATCGCCACTAGCCCACGAACCTCGACTCCTCGCCCCTGGAGAATAAGCATCTGCCGTCGGTCGGCGGAATCTGGGAGGGCGATAGTAGGGATCAGCTGCATCGGTTGTGTCCAGGCCAAGTATGGGGCCTTTATTGCGTCCTCGACCGCTCGGCGCTGCAGCCGATGGCAAAAATGAAAACGTGCTTGCCTCTCCTGGTGTTGTTGGAGTATAAGAGCTCGGCGCACCGCTGCTGACATGATGCGCGGGCATGGCACCAAAGGCGTCTACAGCCATACTATCGAGATTTGCACTCTGCCTGTTGAGCAAAATACCAGCACTGCCGGCAGACTGACTGCGAAGCCTGCCTCCTTCATTTAGATATGATTTTCTGTCTTGCTCAGAGAGCATAGCGGCGCTTGACAGTTGACTTTGACGTGATGTGGCGTCCCGACGAGGTAATCTTCTAGACAATTGCCGCATACCGAATACCTTGGAAAGACCACCTCTAGCTGCTCCGCTCTCATCGCCTCCGGCCCCGGCAAGCCTGGCTGCAACTTCAACAATTGTCTGGATAGCATTCAGCAGAAAGCCAAGGATGAGTACAATAGCATGCATTAGGAGAATCGCATAGCCAACCCATCCCTTTGGCCCTTCAGTAATACCAAGTGAAGGAGCGAATGCTATCATTAACAAAATGGTTGAAAAGCGTACAGCGGCGAAGAATGTGTGGTAGGCATTCATTGATGTTGGAGAATGAAAGGGGCGAAAGGCATGTAATGTCAATATCGTGATGACCTCGCAAATAGCAAGTAGAACGAGCTGGGCAATGCCCGAAGGTTGAACAGCTCCAATCGAGATACCGCGAAGCAAGGTCAGGAGTACTGGTACGAGGGCGAAAGGTGCCGCATTGTCCGAATATGTGTTGTATAATGCTCCGTAGGTAAGCACCGTGGGAAGATCATCGAACAGGTAAGATTTCGGTCTTGCCGTTGCAATGAGGTACAACAAATAGATAGCAAAAACGACAATCACGATTAGCATAACTAAAGCCAGACCGGTCGTATAGGCTGGTGAGCTGGAAGCCTCGACTAGTTGAAACATAGAAAGAGCAACGACGGGAAGTAAGAAATAGTTAAAGACAATCCGAATCACATTTCCAACCGAAAATGGCATATTTTTCTTCCTCAAATCCTCTTCTTGCGTACCCATAAGTAGTCGCCGCATCCACCGCATCGCGAAACCGATTTGGACAAGTACGAGAACCACCCCAATGATAGACAAAAGCCAGACAGCCATGCCGGCCCAGACATCGTCGGCTTCTCCCATTCCAATAAGTTGTCGCATCCGATCGAGACCGTAAGTTCCGTTCACTACGTATATACCGTCTACCAAGCCCTCTTTGTAGGTGTTGCTGACGAAGCTCTCGTTAAACATCAAGGAAGACCAAGCAACTTTACTAACGATAGGTTGATAAAAACCAGGGTAGTTAAGTGTCAATCCTCCGGTAAGAACAACAAATTGGATATATTGTAAGCAGTCGCCAAAACCAGGGGTGACCAAACGGAGAAGGTCAGCATCTCGGCCATAATTTGTCGTCCATCGAAATATATCATTCGTACCCCAGGGGCTGTATATGCCTGCAAAAGCAGTTGCGAACCCGACACACACGAGCACGACCATAGGGACATACTTCACAACCGCAGCTAAACTGCTTCCGATGTCAGGCGTAATGTCAGCTGATATGCATCCAATAGAAGTAGCAGCAGTATCGCCATTCTTAATGACCATTGTTGCACTGAATGAGGTGAAAGCATATGAGGAGTAGAAGTTGTTCCTGAACCCGAAAGAAGGAAAAGTGAATGGATTCCACCTAGAGCATATTAATTATTTGACCATCATACAAGATCTTGAGCCATAGCTTACCTTGAAGCATTGAAAGAAGGGCCTAGGGGACATGTGCCATTGACTAGCTGCTGACAGAAATCTACATATTCATTGAAAGGCTCATAGGTTAGCACGGTGACCTTATTAGAGAGCGTTGTAAGCTTCTGAGATGCGGGATCTGGCTCGTCTGCAATCTTGCCATTGTAGGTGTCGGATGAGTTACTTTGCCAGTACGCTGTGTCGTTGGATAAAGGTGGGATCGATATTGATGGCCCCGGACCAGACCCTTTGACATCACCAAATACTTGGAGCGCGAGGTTATGAGTTGAATCGGTGGTATTGAATACTGCCCATAGGAAGTAGGGAACAAACTGTAACTGATAAGGAGTGTTACCCTGGTAGCTCTCCTCCAAGCAGTTCGAGAACTCTATAAACACAGCAGACACAGGAGTGACCCAGAAGGTTGAGATCAACACAACGAGCATTCCCCAGACAGCGGAAGAAAATTTTGTGGAAGTTCTAGAACGAGGGCGGGATGCATTCGTTTTCTGTTCAACAGAAGCTCCAGGCGATTGATAGGATCGATGCAAGTACAGTTCGCCCTTAAATCGCTCCGCCTCCATCTCTAGTTCCCGGCAGTCCGCAGACATTATGATTGTGGTATGCGAACGACTCGTTCGATCATGGTCAGCATAGGGATCCGGAATGACCTGAGCTTCGTATTTCGAATTTCCTGGCATTGGTAGCACGACTGACCGTACTCAGCGACGAACTTTAATTGAGCCTTATGCATACGAAATGGTGATTTGCTTTAATAATTCAGAAAGCCATGATGATGTGGTCGCCGTCACAAATGAGCGAGAGTGCCTATTGGGAAATAAATCACCCAGATTTAGCTTGATCAAAAATCCAAAATCACTGTGTGATGCCTGGTTCCTTCTGAAACGCCTAACGTGTATTTTGTTGGCAAGTGCTATTGAGGCTGGTAAATGTTTGATATGGCAAAACCAATGAAGTCACTGCTTAAATCAATAGATCAATAAATGGAAATTGTTACAAAAATAATGTTGAAAGAAAACGATAGAGATTTGTTAGTTGGCTGTAGAAACTGGAGGAGTATGGAGGAGTTGGACGTGAATGAGATCTCGTAATTGCGGGTATCCACAATTCACAAACTAAATGTTCTGGGTTATACCTAGGCTTTTTCTTTTCTGACCAGTCTCTTTTCTTTCCCAAAATAAAGGCTTTCTTTATTGATCACATCTAATTATTGATCGGATAGAATACCCTATAGAAGCATGATATCAGTAATTTACTGATATGGTGTCAGTAAATATACTATTTTTCGGACTGTGGTTGGTGAAAGTTATGGAACGAGATATCAGGGTCCGTTCGGATCGATTTTCAGAAGTATTAGAAATCTTAGACTTAATAAAATATTGAGTCTAATATATATTTGGATATATTTGAGTGAGGCTAAAATATTGGAGATATATTTAAAAAAGTGATAAGCGTAAATAAAAATAAAGATTTTTAATAATTAAAATATTGAAATTTTCAAATATATTATTGTAACGGTACTGTACTGGAGGCAGCGGCTGCCTAAGGTTTCGTCTGGTTGGTAATTATGGGTTAAGGCTTTATCACTGGTATTCACTTGTCTTCCCGCCAAGATTGTCTCTCCCAAATAACATATATAGATTGTCTCACCAACATAGATTGCCAAATCCATAAACAAATATTACACATTCTCTCTATAAATTTCTCGAACAGCACCATCAGTGTTCTTACAATTCTTTCTCATAATATTCTTCATTACAGTACCATCAACAATATCTATCAGTGTTGTTAGTATCATCAAATACGAGCCTCTTCTTAGGTATGTATACTTTTTGCCTTATGTCGGTGGTCCTTATCATGTGTATTTGACTTGCTAATTTGTATCTTATCCAGCCTATAATGAAAGGCCCCAACTCCAATCAACTATCACAAGCATTCGGCGCAGTCTCCGAAGAACGCCCTAAATTTAGAAATATTCCTGCATTCAATCAAGAAGCTGATGCTCTCAATCTCGCAAGCGTAATTGAACGGCTTGATGGAATACAAAACCAACAAGCACAGATGCAGACACAGATGGACCAAATGCAGACATAGATGGAGATACAAATGGACTGGATGCAGATACAAGTGAATGGGATGCAGATACAAATGGGCGAAATGCAGATACAAATAAGTGGAATACAGATACAAGTGAACGGGGTGCAGACACAAATGGACGGGATGCAAACGCATATGGAAGATAGGTGGCAAAGGATTGACCAGATATTTAATAGCTTAGAGACAAGGATTAATGCTTTGTAAGTTCTCTTCTTCCTAGCTGTTGTTCTTTTCTTTCTTATTATGTATACTAATCTACAACTCTCAATATTAGAAACCAAAATTCTGCATCTCGAGCACAAAATTCAACAGTAGCCCACCTTGACAGACTTTTTCCTCTGGTCAATGCAAGCACTTCCGAAAATATTCCAGAGTTTCCTGAGACACCTGCTGTCCTTAGCCGTATGACGAATGCAACTATCAATCGAGTACTTCTAGCACTAGGGTCCAATACCGATGGAACTATTGAAGTTAAACGCAATCGCCTTTCCACTACTATAGGTCTGAGGGTTGGCGGAGTCTAAGGTCAATATCGAGTCCAGTTATTATTAGTGCTTTTAGCACCAGGCCTCAGTATTGGTGGAGGGGTGAATACAGCGGCAGCATTCGTGTTGCTAGGTTTTAATGTCCAAGATTGATGAGGAACGTTTTTTTGAAGCTATGATGGCAGAGTCTTTACTTTAGAAGTGTATCTAGGAGAAATATGCATGTCGATTGTGCTTCAGTATTATTCTCGTTCTGCACTAGATTAAGTGATTTCAATCAATAAAACAAAATTACTTGAGTTGAATGGATGTAGTTTTTCACTGGATATAAACATTGACGGATGCAGGGGTTTCTGTGACGCAATTGCCATAAAATACTCGTGCGGCCAGAAAGTACAGAACTCTTTCCTAAACGGGCCTGAATTTGCGGGGAAAACTCTAATTCGGCCAATAAAATTCATTACTCTCATTCATTCCACTTTATTTTTAGGGACTTTCAGAAAATTCCAGGAAATCATGAGTAAAATGCTCGCTTAAACCCATATTTATGCAATGCAATCTAACTCACTACCTTGCTATATTGAGTATAGATATATGAGATCTATACCCCTTTCAATCAAAAAAGGTCCTGTTTAGAAAGGGGTTCTGTACTTTTCGGCCGCACGAGTACTGGAAAACCAGGGTTCAATTATTCCTCAGAATCTATAATTAGCGATTGAAAGATCGATCGATAACCCCAAAGAGGCCATTTATACTAATCACAGGTATGTGGGTCGGCCACCAAGGTAATCGGCTTACATAACCTTTCGAATCGTGACAATAACTTGTTGAATATTAAATTATTCTATGATAAATATTTATATTTCTATAATTATTCTACTTCAAAAGAGACTCAGTATAAATTCTTACTACCGAGTTTATATATCTAGTATATCATCTAAAATTAGAGTTAGACGTTCAGTTGGCCAGTGTGTTCCGTTGAACCCCTTCTATAAATACAAGCCTCCAAATGTTGACTATTGACACATCGGGGCATACCAAGCCCTACCGCTAATGCAGGTAAAGCGTAGTAAAAGTCGTGGAGGCTGTACCTGTACACATCCGTTCGCTTGTGAGAACCATCAGAGACCATGGTTAGAAGTAGTCTAAAGTCTAAAGACTAGAACCAATCCAAGGCCACACTGGATGATTTATAGTACCCATAGTCCCCAAAAAATAAGACGGGGGTCTCCACATAAATGTCGATTTTATGACAATGATGCCAGGAAACCCCACAAAAAAGAACTCCAGCGCAATGATGGATATCCTTCCGTAATGCCATGCTAATATTCGAATTCCATTTATGCGCCGTGCGCCTTGCATCCTTATATCATGTGCTCTTTATCGCAAAAATCCTCATATGTCTAAAAGCTTGCTTTTATCTCCTCACTGATCCAATTCGTGAAGCTACCTTTACAGGTGCCGGTAATGATTTAGTAAATGCATCGCGTTCTGAATAGAAGTGTTAGCAAGCAACGAAGTGATATTGAATAGCAATGCGTCCTTATGTCATTGGTCGATTGAACCAGATAAACAACAGTTTTACCAGGAAGCCGCAAAACCGGGTTTAGGTTGTGGCTTGGGTAAATTTAACGGGAATAAAAGATCGCACATACCTGCTTCTGTTTCAAATATTATTGTGATATCATCATGCTCGCCGGGGTAATCAGGCATCTGAGGGATATTAGTCTATTGATGTTCGTGATGGTACAATAATGTTGGTACTTTATGAAAAAGAAAAATAAGAAAAGACTTACATCTAAATTGACGAAACCACTATCCAAAGCTGCTTGTCCGTCACCACGAGGCTTTGGCATAGAAAACTTCGCATCAACAATGCGTAAGGAAAACTTTCCACTCTTGCTTGAGGTCTCAAACGTATCCGTAGATTTCAAAGTGAAGCCCATACAGTCCCCGTGACTGAAATTTTCAAAAAAGGCAAGTAGTTGTATGACTTTTTCTTTTTGAACCAATTGCAGTCTAGTTATGGCAGCATCCCATTTTTTATAAATAGGTACAACCATTCTTCGTCTCGAAATGCTGAAGGATGATGCCCTGCCATCAAAAACAACATTAAATCCTGTCAATGCTGCTTGAAAAAGATGAAGCTCTCTTAAGCTGGGAAATACATAAGTGCGGGTCGTTTCAGCTCTCGCAATCGTTCCCAGAACTTCAGCGAATTCCTTCGGAGGCTGATTGGCTGCTTGTGCTTGAGTCGCCATTATAGTCATGTCGTGCTGAGGTTGTCTCAATATCTTCAACTCGTTGGTCGAGTGTAAATCAAGTCGAAGTTTCAACTCTCCAGGTCCAATATTGAATCGATCTGTGATTGTACCTGTTTTGAAATCCATAATGACTCGTAGGTGTTCCGAAAGAACGGTCTTGGTGTTTTGAATGTCAATGGCATCTTCGTTGATTATCCGGACACTTTGCCATTCCAAACCCCCGAGACGCGGTGCCAAGCCTCCTGGTTCCTCAATGATAAACGATCGAATGGGAGCTTCACCATAGACAGTCTCCTCACGTCCTATCACTCCGCCGGTGAGCAACGCGTGCAATCTAGCTCTCTGATCTGCCTCTTCAAATGTCAAGACCATAGAGGACCTAGAATTTCCACCATCAATCTTCAACAGAAGTGCCGGGTAACCATTGTCACCTCGCAGAAGGCTAAATTGAATGGGTATCGTAGGTGAGATATCTTGATCAATACCCCGTAGATTTTTCGTCATCTTTCCGGTCATAACAGCAAGTCGAAATCCCCTATGCATTTTCCTGGGACCTGTAGCTGCTTTTTCGACAATGCTTTTCTCAAATAACCTCACTTCGCAGTTTGGCACGGCTTCGGCTGGGAATGACTGTGCTTGCTTTTCTTGGCCAAAGCATTGAAAAGCTTTGATGGTCATTTCAAAGACACTGTCCTCGTCGTCGAGTCGGGCCAGACTTTGCCTAACGCTGTTTTGGAAGTCATAAGAGCCCCTGAGACTCCTAAAGTCCTGTTGCGTACAATTAACCTGAAGCTCAAAGCCTCTTGGAAGCTTAACGTTGAGGGAGTTGTTCTTTTGTACCCAAGACACATCATTCCACGTGGGGCCGCGGGTTTTGTCGTGCTGAATGATGAGCTTTAAGGTGCCACTTTGGTTGGTAATTACGAAACTCAAATCTTCTTCATGACTTGCTCGAACAATAGATAGAACACAAGGGCAACGATAATGCTGTGAAGCTGCTTCCTCTAATAGATAGACATCCACAAAGTGACGTCCATATGTAAAACTCGTGCCTGAGTCACCTAGTGGAAGAGCTCCAGATAGGGTCAACGTTGTATTGGGCCGCTGTAGTGATAGCAATGATCGGTCACCCTCATCCCTCGTCCATATTTGGCTATCATTACCTTGATGCAATGGTGCGTCCTCATCCAGTGGCGGAAGAATGTTGTTACGCTTCATAGACTGCATTTCCCTTATCAGCAAAATTAGCTCACACCATGTTTATTGACACTTACCATTGTTAACTTTTTTAACCCCGATAATATTGCTTGACGTGATTCCAAGGCATCAATGATGTTATGCGGTGTATCTGCATTCCTTTGATTGGTCATCTCCGGACATTTGGGAGCAATCTTTTCCATCAGCCAATATGCCTTGGCCAAATTTGTATACGCTTGCTGACGAGCCATTGCATTGTTCTGCTTTGCTTCCGGAGTCGTTGACCGATCTCTAATGCTAGTCTCCAGCTCGGATCGTCCTTTGAGAAACCACCACAACCCACCTCTGACAAGCTCTTCTAATGAGCACGATGTGAGTGGTTTCAGTGATTCGGCTGAAAGTCTAAATAACGCGAACAGATGTGATGTACGCCTGGCAAAATCGTCAAGGGCATCATCTCCTACAGCCATTGCCGCATCCTTCAGATTAAATGTTGGGGCTCGTGATTGGGGAGGGGGACTTCCCAGCGCACTAGCGTTGTTTGTAACGAAACTCCTTAAAAGTGATAAAGGACTCTCCTCGGCGACAGGGGGATTTGACTTCCCACTATCGCTGGGCGTGTCAGGTCTCCCAAATGAATTCGTCGGCAATCCTGGTGAGGTGGCTAATTGTGTATTCTTCATTGTGTTCAGTTGATGAGTTTCCGCTGGGGGAGAATTCTCATTTGCTGTCAAAGCTGCCAGCGCGAGATCTCGTTCACTAAAATGTCCCGAGACCGCCCTTACCAATGCTTTGCCCTCCGATGCACGCATCGCCGCTTCCGCCTTGCCATTGAACGAGCTGCGTGACCCAGTTTTTGCATTACCATTATAGCTCGTCTCATCCCTTTGGTTTCTGTAAGGCTGGGCAGGTTCAATGTCTGACGCGGAGTCATCATCGGCTATTGTTGAGAAGCCTGTCTGCATACGTCGTAAAGGTCCTGGCCTAAACATATCAGAATCTCCAAGTTTATCAGCAGGCACTTGTGAGCGGTTGTGTTTCTGCTGAGGAATCGTTGCGGCTCGACTCCGCAGAGCTTCTGCAATCTCCACTGTTGGCGAAGCACATTCATCCCCTCCTTCGCCAATTACTTCTGGTTGTGCTTCTGCAAACCTTACGGCCAACCCTTTCCTGCTCCGTTTCGGACTCGCAGATCGATTCCGTCTAGCATTATTCACTTCCGCCGCCGTGGGCCATCGTCGTGCAGTGGATGTATCAATGCGGTCGAGGACAGGAGGTCGAGGAGGGGTATTCGAGACTTCAGTAGAAGATGCCGTGTACGCCTTATCGATAGGTCCATGAAGAAAGTCGGATACCTCCTCTGCCGAAGATGGTTTCTTTTCCTTGCCAAATAACTTCCCCATCAATCGTCCTTTGAGCTGCTTGTGTTCAAGCTCTTTCCTATCCGTTGCCTCCATCTTCCCATTGACAATGATCTACTAAACGGTTCAAGATTGGAATCACGCACACGACAAGTAACAGCGAGCAGCAAATAATGTATTTGTCCAACTGCAAACGAATGAATCAAGGAATATTAATAAAATGATGAATTGTGAATTGAAAATGAGGATTAATAAATGCAATTGCAATTGCTATTGCAATGGAATAAATTTGACAGTATTCACTTGCGCGTCCAAGCCTTCAGGGTTGTTGATCTGGTCAGTATAATTAAGAAAGATAGGGTATCCTACAAACAAAATTGCCGCGAAATGAGGCACAGCCAAGAAAGTTGAGAGCCAAAATATCGCTGCAACAGCAAGGGCGTCGTGGATCCTTACTTAAAGAGTGTTTCAGGAAACTCTGTTTTTTCATTTAATCGGTGTACTTCGTATGAATAAAAGTGTAAAGGCCCTGCGACATGTATCAAAGTTCCCGAAGAATGAATGAGCCTCAACGGGGGTGGGGACAAGGCGAACAAAGGAGAGATGATCGTTATGTGTCAACGGAAAACAAACGCACGGCGGGATATTGAAAGATCCGTTCACATTGAAGCCAACCAGCCAAGAGCATTCATTACCAGTAGATATATAATAGGTATGGATGTTGTAAGGCATTGGGTGAAGGCCAATTACCTACCTACCTAGAGCTACCTACTTGTTAACTTCTCACAAGCTTTGTCGGATATTTCGTGCATTGGCGAAGCTCAATTGGATGAATTTCATACATGCTTTCAATGCACAATGCAGGTGAAGGAATTAATTACTAGGTAGATGCTGGATGCTGATTACACTTCGTATATACAAGGTATGTTTATCAACGAAACTCAACCAAATGAATTTGATAGTCTTCCTATGCGAGGCTAGATACCATGTAAACTTACTGATAAGAGCTTATACTAAATACATTTCGAGAAAAGATCTATAATAATGGAGTAGCATTCGGCATCTCCAATATACCGATTCTGCTTTCCAACTTTATATCGGAGTATGCAAATTCCGGTATCAACATTTCCAGATGTCATTTCAAAGCTCTTCTACAAAATGGCGTCTTCTCCCTTTCCCTCCAACGTTGAACTTAATACATTCAGAAGAGATTGCCAACGATGAACAGCAATAAGACCTGCCGCTGCAGACGACGTGCATCAGTTTACCAGTAACGGGAAGCTATAGAGAAGTATCTGTCTCTTGATCTCAAAGATCCAAATTGATTGAAAGAATCAACTTCATAAAGATCCAGTTCGTCGGAAAGTTCCAACCTCTATGACAGACTCAACTTCATCTAAGAAGATTCAATTCATCCGAGAGAATCTACCTAGGTAGGTACTGGTACTGTGCAGGTATTTGAGAGATTGTGTATTACTGTCCATTCAACACATAATCTCCATATCTAACCCCGCCAGCTCACTTCAGTACATGCCACGCTTCTCCAGCCACACGTTATTTCAATACTTCGCCAACACCGACAACTCGTTCACTAGCTAACAACCCCGATTTTTTCAAGTTTACAGATGCCACTGTCTTCCGAGCATCTGCAGCAGGACCAACTTTGCAGCTATCCCATCGGCGGTCTTACTATATCCAGTCTGCACAGCTTACGGAGATTATGCACACAGGCAATGTGTAACAGGGACACCAAGGTAACAAGAGGGAGTGGGAGGGGAAAGATGTTTCTAACATTCATCACATATTTAATTTATGAAAAGGGTTTTATCTCGCGACCTTATTAGTACAGTATCCTTCGGATACTCCGTACACATCAACGAGGACAGAAATATGCTCCAACTCCAATTCGGCTGATCGGTGATTCTTAATTGACTACTAGGTATCCGCAATGCAATCTTTTATTTTATTTTATTTCATTTTCAATTTCCTACCATACTGGATCGTTCTAAGCTGTACCAGATTGGATGGGACATTCGAATGATGATAAAACAACCTTGGGTACCCTATCGGCCCCATTTATACCATTTCATATCCCCTGTCCTGCTGAAATTCTCTAGTTCTTTAGCGACCAGAGGAGGAAGATGCCACCTCCACCATACATCAAGCAACGTAATACCTGGTGCTGGTGGCGGGCTGGTTGTGAGTTGATGCACACAAGGATTGCAAAGTAGTATGATATGATGTTGAGATCTTGCCTCATGTAGTCAATAGTACAAATCCATGGATAATGAAGTGAGGAGCACTTACTTTTACTCCGCAGTACTTTACTAGGTAGGGTAGGTCCCTAGATAATAATTACTTATTAGAAAAAGAAACATTCATATTTTGATGACTGAAAACAACCCAAAATTACAATGTTCCTTAATAACAAGGAACCACCACGTTCCACCATTCATTCATACGGTTATCAGGAAACAAACAAGAAATCCAAAACCAAGGATTGATTGTGAATATCTCCTCTACTGTGCACTGTGCAGGGCACTCACTCGACTCTTTTTAAAACCTTTTTCGGCCTTTGTCTGTCATCTTAATGGTACAGAGAGATTTAGCTACCGATTCCTTCTACACTTTAACATCTCAACCTCTTTCCAAAATATTCTCATAGTACAACAGATGCCATTTTAAGCGTTGGTTCATGGTCCATCGCTCGTCCAACTACCACTAAATTACCCAATTCATTAGGTGGCTCGGATTGGCCCATTTAACTGAACTCAATTACCTATCTCAGTCTCCCGAAGCTTATACCTTCTAGCCCTCCCGCCATTATTTCATAGCTCAGCCCACTTCCCCTGCCCGTCAAATCAGTCTAAGTCAACACTCGCAAATAAGAGCTTCTCTTCTCTTATTTCGCCAATTACTTTTTCAAACGGCACATCGTCGTTGTAAGGTTGAGGCCAGCACTTTCTGAGTGACCTTTAGAAGTCGGCAAGCTTAATTGTTCTGGGACAGCACAACCACAGCAAATATGTCGACAACGAGGGGATTGGAGGGGGAGCTCAAAACACAGGGTGCCGTGGAAGCAGCACAAAATCCTGATAGCTCGGTAACAGCAGCAGATGCGGAAGCAAAGATTGTCAATGAGGGTAAGAAAGCAGGCGTTCCAGCTTTCCATTTCGACCCAGATGCGAGTCCAGAGGAGAAGGCAGCACAAGCTAGGGCTGTAGGTTATATTCTTCCCAGTCCTTGCGCATTTTACTAATATAGAAATCTGTGCAGCATGTACCAGAAGGGTTTCACCACGAACGCAAGTCAAAAGGTGTCGCAATCGCGACAGATATGGACGATGGTGCGCCAGCAGCTTACGACCTACCGCCCCCCTCTACTGCTGGAGCTCTTGCACCTCCTGTAAAAGAAAGCAAACAATCAGACCAGCCAGTAGCAAACGGATATGTCGATGAAGATGAAGATGCCCGTTGGATTGAGAGAGCTGGCTGGGCTCCAAGATTTGGCTCTGGAGAATCTGGCGATCTTATGGAAGGTGAAAGTCTTTTGGATCACCAAACCTGGATAGAAGGCAAAATTGAAGATAAATTTTATGGAGGTAATTCGATAGTCTGTCTTCTACTTGGGTGCTTTTGCTAATCTGCCATAGATTGGTATCAAAATACCGCTGTCATTATATTTGCATGCCTATCTTCATGGTTCGTGGCCACGCTAGGTGGAGGTCTCAGTTGGGTATTTATTATCATGGCCATTTGCGGGACATACTACAGGACATCGATACGTCGAGTAAGACGCAACTTTCGGGATGATATCAATAGGGAGCTTGCCAAAAATAAACTGGAAACTGATACAGAGAGTCTAGAATGGATGAACAGCTTCATGGTCAAGTTTTGGCCAATCTTCCAACCAGTATTGGCCGAGACAGTTATTAATTCTGTTGACCAAGTATTAAGTACAGCAACCCCAGCGTTCTTGGACAGTCTTCGCATGAAGACTTTTACTTTAGGCACCAAGCCACCTCGACTGGAACACGTCAAGACATACCCCAAGGCAGAGGACGATATAGTACTTATGGATTGGAAGTTCAGTTTCACGCCAAATGATCATGCAGACATGACTGCTCGCCAAATCAAGAATAAGGTCAACCCAAAAGTTGTCCTTGAAATCAGGATTGGAAAGGCAATGATCAGTAAGGGTTTAGATGTTATCGTGGAGGACATGGCTTTCTCAGGTCTCATGCGAGTTAAGATCAAGCTTCAGATTCCGTTTCCTCACGTAGAGAAGATCGAAATATCATTCCTGGAGAAACCTAGTGAGTATTACTTTCATTTTCCCTTTCATTTCCTCGCATGAGAGCTCGCGATCTATATAGCATATTGGCGGCAAGCTTGCAACACCTCACATCTTATCTCAACACAAAGCAATCCACATTTATTTTTGGGCAATTTAAGATATCAATTGTCTATATTTCATTAATCTTTGTGGGACTTTTTGGGCTGACTTCTCAAAAGCAATCGACTATGTATGTAAACCTCTTGGAGGTGAAACTCTTGGTTTTGACATTAATTTCATTCCTGGTCTTGAGACTTTCATTTTGGAGCAGATTCATGCGAATATTGGGCCCATAATGTATGCGCCAAATGTATTCCCAATTGAAGTTGCAAAAATGTTGTCTGGGTCTGCTGTTGATCAGGCTATCGGTGTACTGGCTGTCACTCTCCACGGAGCTCAGGGCCTCAAGAATCCCGACAAGTTTGCTGGTACGCCTGATCCTTATACTGTCCTGTCAATCAACCACGGCGCTCCTCTAGCACAAACCAAGATCGTTAAGGAAAGCGCAAATCCTAAATGGGGTGAAACGAAATACGTGATCCTTACTTCTTTTACCGAGAGTCTCACTATGGCTATATTTGATTACAATGAATATCGAAAGGATAAAGAACTCGGTACTGCCACTTTCCCATTGGAACGGGTGCAAGAGGTCACAGAATATGAGAACGAACAGCTTGAAGTAATGGCAAACGGCAAGCCACGCGGTTTACTATCTGCCGATTTACGATTCTTTCCCGTTCTGGAAGGGCGCACTCTTCCAGATGGTACTACTGAGCCACCTCCTGAGTCTAATACAGGTATTGCTCGTTTCTGTGTCGAACAAGCTAAAGATCTTGATGGTACCAAGAGTCTTATTGGTCAGCTCAGCCCTTATGCTGTACTTTTACTAAACAATAAGGAGATTCATGTTACACGGAAATTAAAGAGGACGAACAATCCTATCTGGGATAATGGATCTAAGGAGCTTCTCATCACCGATAGGAAGACTGCTACTTTCGGCCTTGTCATTAAGGATGAGCGAGAACTTGGCAGTGATCCTATTCTTGGTACATATCAGATCAAGCTCAACGACATGCTGAACTTAATGGAGAAGGGCCAAGAGTGGTACACACTTGCTGGAGCGAATACTGGTAGAGCTAAGTTGACGCTTCAATGGAAGCCAATCGCACTTCAAGGTGTGGGCGCAGGCACTGGCGGTTATGTCACACCTATTGGTGTCATGAGATTTCATTTTAAGAATGCGCGGGATCTCCGAAATCTCGAAACCCTCGGTAAATCCGATCCTTACGTCAGGGTTCTCTTATCTGGAATAGAGAAGGCTCGAACAGTTACATTCCAGAATAATCTCAACCCAGATTTCGACGAAGTTGTATATGTGCCCGTCCACAGTGTTAGGGAGAAGTTGACTTTGGAGGTTATGGATCAAGAGACCATCAACAGTGATCGTACCTTGGGATCTGTTGAAGTGCTAGCCTCCGACTATATTCAACAGCTTGAAAACGGAGAATACGTCGTACATGATGAAAAAACTCCACAGGCCAGTGGACTGCGCGTGCACGGGAAAGGACACCCGAAAGGAATACTCAATTATACTGTAGCATTCTACCCATGTTTGAATATCGCAGATCCCGAAGATGAGGAAGCAGCTAAAGAGGAGGCGGCCGCCAAAAATTCTTCTCAGAGAGGTCGCATAACTGGTATGGAAAACGGCACAAAGGATGGTGTAGAGAATGGGGATGGCTCAGAAAAGCCTAGCCGGTCTTCAAGCGAGTCAGCAATGGCTGCAAAGCTCGCTGAGGGTGCACAAGAGCAAGAAGAAACCCCGAAAGAAAAGCAGCTTCCAAAGATTCATCTCACGCCCGAAGAATTACTCAAATACGAATCTGGTCTCATTATCTTCAAGATTATTGATTGCGAGCTGACCCGAAGCCACGTTCATGTCGAAGTTGTCGTTGATGATATGGCTTTCCCGTCATATTCATCCTCCACCATAAAATCGAAGAAAATGACACTGGATGAGATTGGCGATTGTTTTGTCCGTGAACTCGACTTCTCCAAGATCACCATACGCCTCCGAGAAAAGCAGAGCAAGGGAGATGAGAAGAAAGACCCAACTATTGCCCGTTTGAGTGGAGAGACACTAGCTACTTTGAAACAATGCCTCAATAATCCCACCATGTAAGTGTAAACTCTATTGACATTCTTTTTGTCTTCCTGGCCCCTAAAATTAGACAACCACTAATACTTCTGGTAGACTCAAGCTTCGAGACGAAGAAGGCCATACTAGTAATATCAAGGTCTCACTTAAGTATATCCCTGTCAAGATGGAACTGGACCCGAGCGAGAGTATCAACAATATGGGTAAACTTCGAGTAGATGTTCTGGATGCTACTGATCTTCCATCTGCGGACCGCAATGGATACTCTGATCCATATTGCAAGTTTGAATTCAATGGCAACTCAGTATTCAAGACTAAAGTTCAGAAGAAGACTTTACAGCCAGCGTGGAATGAATTCTTTGAGCTCGATGTACCCTCAAGGACTGCGGCGCATTTTATTGTTAATGTAATGGATTGGGACTTCGGTGACAAGGCCGACTTCCTTGGCAAGGCTGAAATTAACCTGAACCTTTTGGAACCATTCAAGGCAAAGGAAATGAACTTGACTTTGGAAGGCAAATCAGGGTCCATCCGTCTACGCTTGCTCTTCCGCCCAGATTACGTGACCAGGTCGAGGCAAGGAAGCTCGACATTTTCTGGTACATTTGCCACACCAGGCAAAATCGTCACTGGAGTCGCAGGAGCTCCCATCAAAGGTGTTGGCTTTGCCGCACATGGTGTTGGTATGGGTGTTGGCTTCGCGGCGCATGGTGTTGGCAAAGGAGCGTCGTTCATTCGACATGGCTTCAAAAGCAAGAAGAAGGACGAAGAAGAAGTTTACGGTGGCAGCATTAATTCCGAGTTGGAGAGTGATGTTTCCGTGACGAATGGTACTGCGGGTTCAAGGCGTGGAAGTACTCTTCAAGGCTCAGGGCCATCAATTCCAGAGATTATGCCTCCAGCCACTCCTCCAGAGCCGCATCATGGACGAACAAAGTCCTTCGGAGCGGCCTCGGGGCACTCTGGTATGTTTGGTTCTCCCGGTGGCGGTCCTATGGGTATTGCAAACTTCACAATTGTGTCTGCAACCGGATTTCCACCTTCTTCAAGCGTTATGGTTTATGTTAAAACGCTTGGTTCCAAGTCTAAAGTCATCCACAAGACTGATCATATCAAATCACCTAATGGTACCGTGATCTTCAATGAGAAGAAAGAAAGCTTCAAATGCACCACTTCCGCAGATGCGACCTTCCAAGTCTCAGTCAAGGCACACAACACTTTCGGCTCGGACGATGATCTCGGGGAGGGAGTTCTGGTGGTCGATGAAACTGGCACAATGCAAGAGAAGCAAATACGCTGCGGAGCAGGTCAAATCACAGTAAAATCTAATTTTATCATGAGCTCTACCGAAAATGGGTCGGAAAGTCCAAGGACTCGTTCAGGTTTCGGAAGAAGTCTGCTCAGCAAGAAAGAAACTGGTCGAACCAGCAGAGATATCACACCAGTTGGCACACATACTTCTTGATCGGATACAACAGATGATATTTGCGGGCGGTTTAGGAGGGCTGGTACATTTTCTAGTGAGCCCAGGGAGCGAAATCGTCCTTTCTGTGTGGTTTGGAGAGGTGGCAGTGGTCAAAATCCTGCGAGTGACAATTTTTTTTTCTTTTAGTTTCTAGGGGATGAAGATACCATAGTGGGTTCCGGTGCTCATTGATGCGCGTTATTCCCGACAATTAAACGAATCTCCTTTGACTGCAGCTATCGTACTTAATATTGCGACATTTCCTCATCTGCGTAAGTGCCAAAAATTCTGAGGCACTTGGGGAAATGAATGAGGGATGTACGATTGGATGGAGTGGAGTGGACAATTGAATTGACAATAATTGGGAGGAGATGGAGAAGCGATCCATAGAAAAGGTAGTCAAATTGATACTTACTTGCCTTTCAATGATGCGAAAAGATTTGCTCAGCATGTTATGTGAAAGAAAAATCAAAATCAAATAAACATTTCACGCCCAGATATAATTTGGCACTTTGCTCGCCTGTCTCCGCTGCGACTCTCTTTCTCACCACCGGTTTTTATCTCTGGCACAGTTGATTTCATTTTTTACCTTGAAATCCTCGGAGCAGTCCGATGAAGTCCCATTAAAAGAAATCTCATCATTCAAATTCTCGCCGAGAAAATTTACACTCCGTAGACCACGGTCTAATCTGCTAATGCAGTAAAGTAGCCCTTAGCATATGCAAGTGCAGGGTTAGAAGCATATAAATTTAATCGACCCAAGCTTTAACTCCTCTCTACCAACCACCGAACAATTGAAGCTGCAAATACCTGGTTGGTTGCAAACGAGATTTGTCCCTGGATATAAAACTTTTGCTGTAAATCAATTTGTATATATATCTATATTGCTTTTCGTGGCACTGCTCCTTCCTTTCCCACAGTCGATACAATTCAATTGCAAAGGGTTGTTCTCTTCGTTCCAATTGGGAAAGTTTAGTTGTGCCTTGATATTAACGGAGGAATTAAATCTCTGACGCCATAGCTGATTTTCGAGCTATCCCCTGCCACAATTCCAATTTCCATTATATAAAAGATTTCTACCCCGCAACTCCATCCTCCTATTATATATTCAGCGAATTTGACCACGAGGTTTCACAACGCCACCGCCTTTCTTCCTTTATAAGTCGTGTGCGGGCACATTATCGACTGGGAACAAGGTAGGATCAGTTATGTCGCTTTCCCAAAGAGTTACTTCTTTCGAATCTCTATCGCCGGAAAGAGGTAGATCGCCCGCCGCAACCCAGCGCAGGAAATTGAGCTTTAGTCCCTTGCCTGGAAATTGGGGGGATGAAATCGAGCAGCAGCAACATGTTGTGGAGGAGATAGAAACGGTGGCGGCGTTTGAGGTCTCAAAAGGGAAGCGAATGTGTAAGTGTGTCTTTTTGTGGCGAGGATGTGTTTAAATAGATCCTTACCGTTCGCGTGGGTTATTTGGATATCTCATCTCATCTGAGGTCCCAGAACTATTGTGCGACAAAATACTAATTGGATTCTTAACTATAGTACAGGTTGCAATTGCAGTAGTTTATTGCCTCCTCGCCGCCGGTATCGTCTTCGGTTACGCAGCCCTCAAACCCGTCCTTATCCGCGAAGGAGTATATCGAGAATATTGTACGGAAGATGAATTGAAAGAACGAGTACGAACTTGTTTTGAGCAAGAGATTCGTTTGAACTTGATGTTCACTGTCGCTGCGGTTGGCACAAACGTTGCAGCTTTGCCAATTGGTTCTATTCTGGATAATTATGGCCCTAGAGTCGCCGGTATAATAGGAAGCATTTTTTTGGCGATCGGTACTGTGCTTTTTGCTTTTGCTGGGGAATTGCCTTTCGATGGCTTCATTCCTGGATATTTGTTGTTGGCCCTTGGAGGGGCGTTCTTCTTGATCACCTCCTACCAGCTTTCGAATACCTTTCCCAAACATTCCGGCTTGATCTTGGCTCTGTTGACCGGTAAGTAATGTCCATCTTGCCTTTATTTTTGAATCTTCCTAACGAGTTTAAAGGTGCATTCGACACCTCTAGTGCACTTTTCCTTGCATATCGGATTATATACCAATGGAGTGATGGCACTTTCCATATCAAACAATTCTTTCTCATTTACCTATTCGTTCCGGCTTTTATCCTTGTCGCACAAATATTTGTCATGCCTTCGCAATCGTACAAGACCGTAGGCGAAATGGTTCAACAAGTCGAGGACGACGATGTATTCGATGATCAGATGGACGAAACCACGGCTCTCCTTCGCGAAGAGCGTCGCCAGCGTCGTGAATCGGTCGTTTCAGAAATAACCGAACTTTTGGGCACCAAACCGGGCAGTAAGCAAGTCAAACAGGAAGAACGCAAGAACAAAATCTCTGGGGTGTATGGAGTGTTACATGGCAAGACTGTCGTACAACAAATCTTATCTCCATGGTTCGTCCTTATCACACTATTTACCGTTATCCAAATGACGCGAATTAATTTCTTCGTCGCCACCATCCGCCCACAATACGAGTACCTCCTTCATTCCTACGACAAAGCCGTTGAAGTCAACACCTTCTTTGACCTGGCTCTCCCATTAGGAGGTGTCCTCTCCATTCCCTTCATCGGTGTATTTCTCGACAACATGAGTACCCCATTTGTGCTCGCCTCCCTCGTGACCATCGCTACCACCATTGGCGTCCTTGGCATGCTTCCCTTTTACTGGGCCGCATATTCCAATATTTGTCTTTTCGTCCTCTACCGTCCGTTCTACTATACCGCCGTATCCGATTATTCAGCAAAGGTCTTCGGATTCCGCACTTTTGGCACGGTATACGGTTTGATCATCTGTTTAGCGGGCCTACTCAATTTTAGTCAGAGCGGATTAGACGCATTACTCCACAAAGTTTTCAACGGGAATCCAGTCCCCATCAACGCGATGCTAATGGGCTCAGCATTGGTAGTAGGAATTATCCTTTGTGTATTTGTAGCATGGAAAGCATATACGATCAAGAGAGATGGGTTGGAAATTGAAGCCGAACAGGCAACCGAGGTAATGATGCCTGGTGCTCAGAGCCCAGAAAGATTATAGGTTATATTTTATTTTGATTTTTCTGA
This sequence comes from Sclerotinia sclerotiorum 1980 UF-70, assembly GCF_000146945.2. Classification (NCBI taxonomy): domain Eukaryota; kingdom Fungi; phylum Ascomycota; class Leotiomycetes; order Helotiales; family Sclerotiniaceae; genus Sclerotinia; species Sclerotinia sclerotiorum. The sequence goes on from NW_001820831.1 coordinate 674,137, forward strand.
CGATGTGTGGCTTCTCTGTTTGGATTATTTGTGGTATCGATGCATGGAATGGAGTTTACTTGGATTGCGTATCATTTCTTGTTTGCAAGCGAGAGTGTTGGGATTGGGTAATGCTATACACAGACAGACATACAGACAGACAGACAGACAGACAGACTTACATACAGATTCACACAAGGATTCGCATACGTCATATCCCAGGAGTTTACCAGCGAGATTATCGATATTGTTAATTAGCCATTACTAGGTATACATTGGTAGAAATAATAATTTGAATACATACACATGGAAGAACGTTTCCATAAAGTTTAACCTTGGTGGAATTAGGATCTATCTAAGCTCCCTCAAACCAATATTGAACCATCCTTACCTCGCACTTCCTCATAACTCGATATTAATTCATAAATCACAATAGTAAGAAAAATTACACAATCAATAGTCACAAGAAAACCTGCCGCATGGCTGATGAATAAGCTGTTTATATGTGATCCAATATTGTGCAACTACCACGCTAATCTAAGCACGCGCAGGATATCTGGCATAGATTTCCGTAGCCTTGCACGTAAAGTAGATCAAGGTCAAAACATACATGGAGATGCGATCTAAGGTATCCTAAAAATTGGTTTTCTCATCCCAAGAAATACCAGTGTTGATAGCCATGCACTCTCATCCATTTCAACGCTCGCTAATCCTAGATAGGGGAGTTGGATCTCTGAGGATTTTATGTTGGGAAAAACCACTTTTGATCCTCTTTCACAACTTTCAGGATGTTGTAGGATCGGAAGACGATGGATGGGAATTGATTTCTTCGGTAATCTTTCTGGACTTTGCGAGCTCGGTTTCGGAGGCTTCTAATTTTCGCTTACGGTATGCCAGTGGCTCTTCGGGGTAATTCTCCGCAATCCAGTCCTTGAGTGTACCGTTGTAAGAGCGTTCGGGTGTTTTCAACTTCTTGTAATTTTCCCACAAATCAAAATATGGCGAGTTAGGTTGTGGCTGGAAGTCCATGGACATTTCAACGCCTGGTATAGTATCCATGTATATACCCGGCTTTTCCAATTTGATCTTAACGATTGAACGGAAATCTCCAACATTCGTTTCCTCCCATGGAACCTTTTTGTAGTCATCACTGAGACTGTCCCACGTATTGGCAGCTTCGGAACTTGCTGTGCTGACTACCCCAATTATTTTAGGAATCAGAACGTATCTGATGAGAAGCTTGCCTATGTGCTCTGCAAGTGCTTCTAGAGTCTGGAACGACGATTCTTCCATCGCCTAGAATTATCAAAGTGAAGTTAGTACACATGGTGAGAAAGACAGAGTAATATATGCGCCTGGCTAGTAGTTACCTTCACGATTATCTGCTCCATATCCCAATGTGAATCTCCATTCCAAAGCCACCGGTCCATCTCAACATTCACAATGACATTCTGTTTCCTGAGGCGCTCTTTTTCCAGCATGCCTATCAGGGTTGGGACTGTAAGATCATGAATCCGAAGGCTAACGCTACGTCCTATAACGCCAAAACTCTCCGGGGAACCCGGATCCTGATCTTCCGGCATTTCTTCCCTGTAAATAGTTTGCATTGTGAGACTGGTCCCAGCACCATGTAAAGATGACTTTGGAAGCATAACTTTAACAGAAGACCAATTGACCTTTTTGCCTATTGTCAAGTGATGCCTGACCGTAAGAGCACTGATAAGATGTGTTACAACATTCTTGATAGAGAGTTCCGCTGCATTGTCTGGTTTGAACTTTGTGTTATATCTGTGAACAGCCTCGAGGATTGCAGATCTAAGACGACCATAATGGATAGTATCTTCCGTAAGGTCATCATCTTCAGATGCCGTTTTGAAATTTCGTCGCAGAGCAACTGACACTGATACGAGAATTGGTTGGATTGGACATTCAGCCATGACTCCGTTCCATCCCCATGCGCTGGCTCCAACAGGGGCAGATAATTGAACATCTTTGACCCCAATGACAGCGATAGGCTGTTCACGAGCTTGTTGGATGTCCCATTCAGACATTAAATCACAAGGCATATCTAAATCGAATAGATAATCCTACTCTTGTTAGTATTCATTTTTGAGCAGCAGGTAGATTTTTGGAGCTTACTTCACTGGAAATTGCAAGGGGATCACTGGGATCGGCTCTTAAACAGATAGAATGTTAGTAGATACAGAAGGTAGGTAGTAAGTTGCATTGGAAAATGATAGAGACTAATGTGAACCATGCAAGGAAAAAACGAAGAGAATATCAATGTTATGACTGATTATTGTGGTGTTTGCTATATTTGTTGTTCAGGATGGAAACAGAGAAACACTGAAAGTAACTTACTGGGACTCCATTATAAACTTTTAATTAACTTCAAGATTGATTGAAGGAGGAAACGTACGCTACATATGGAGTTGTAACATGGAAACACATCTTTGGAATTAGGGGAAGAAAGGAGGGGCTGTGTTTGTCGTTGGCGGGGTATGGGCAGAATATTGGAGGCGGTGTAGGAAATTTGTAAGTAAAGAGAGGACGACGATGAATATATTATTTCATTATTTTCCATCCGATGTGGATATTTAGATAAACATTTAATAGATGGACCCAACTATAGTATAGAGCTGATCAATTTAATCATCACGAGTAATATTATTGATATTAGTCTAGCTGAAGTGTATCTTTAGCAAGTCACGAGTCTCAGAGTAACCAAGCTACCTCTAGCTAGCAGCTACCTACAAACGCCCCTCATCCGTAGCCTTACCAGTAGATAATCTGTATCTAATTTTTGCGCCGTAAATCCACATTGATGATCCGGAACGCCTCCCACCAAACAATCCTTTAAACCTTTAAGCCTTTTTAGGCATTTTAGGAGTACATACTGGACATATCCAAGTGCCCAAGGGGTCACTCTTGACGCCAACACAAGACCAATGAAACCATTCATACGGACAATCTTCGTTGTCACAAGCCACCATGTCTCCATAGCTGATATTGTGACAAATGCAGTATTTCTTATCGTCTCCACCCTCTTCATCATCAACATCAACCATATCATCGTCTCCATCAGCATCCTTGTTTTGACGTCCCGCAGCCTCTTCTTCCTCAACAGAGCCAGATTCTGCATCACTAAGCTCACTATCATTTGCAGAAGACGGCGAGTTCTTATGTCCACGCTTTAGCCTGCTAAGGCCAGACTTTCCAGGTTTGCCTTTGCGTGGAGCACCACTCTGTCTGCTGCCCTGTGGGGCAACTTTCTTCTTCTGCATATTTCTTGGTCCAGCACTGCCACCACGTACGGCAGATGGTGTACCCCCACGGGGAGTACCGGGAGTCATAGATGAATGACGAGCAAGCCCGCTAGAAGCGGCTGGCAAAGTACCCAGCCCTCCAGTAAGTCTTGGTCGCTTATTGATCGCACCAAGGGATGATTCCCTAGCTTGTCTTTGTAAAAGTAAGGTGGCGGCTGGCGTTGCTGGAGCGGAAGATGCTGTTGCGCCGTTCAATTGATTGACACTGATGGATATTCTAGAATTGCTCGGGTGGCGTACATGAGAAGAGGTGGCCGAGTTTATAAGTTCACCCAATGGTCTCGTGGAGCCATGCGCGTCCCGGACTCGATCAATCGGTTGTGGTCGTAGTAGGGAAGGCAGATCTGGATCGTGTGGAAACTCTCCTCTCTCTTGTAATCCTTTAATTTGTAAATCGAGTCGTCGAACGTGCCCCTCAACAAGCGCTTCTAACTCTTTGGATAGCTTAATTTTCTCATCTTGAAGGCGCTCTGCTCTTTCATAATTTTCCAAAATTATCTTTTTCAAGGCTGGCTCCTTTGGATTTGGTTGGTTTGCCCCGTTTGACTTGGTCCATTTTTGGAGAGCGCCGTCGTGCTTCGCGATGACAGTCAGGCATTCTTGCACTGCTTTGTCCTTTTCTCCTATCTCATCTTGCTTAAAGGCAATTTCGTGGGGTAAATTGGCGACACGATTGATCCAATCATCGAGGACTCCCGCTGTATCTAAGTGCTCGATCTGTGGCATATTGTGTCTGTGTTTGGGGACAAAATCGATGGAAAGATCGTCTCTGGGCATTGTTATTAACGTTGACGGGAATCCCGCAGCAAACGTATTATGTAAGGAGGCAAGATACGATATCCAAAGAAGAAGCAAGAGCAAAAGACGACTAGGAAGTTGTAGGTATCATGGAAATATGAAGCCTTTGATAGGGATGATTGCGCATGCAAAACTGAAGTTGCGACAGCTTGCTTACCTTGTAATATGTTAGAAATATTGATAGATTAAAAATTTATCAATAATCTATCTGGACAGTATAAAGTTAGTGAAGGGGGTGGCTCCAGCGCTCTTGCCCCAATCGATTAGGAAAAAATTGGGAATTTTTCTTATTTTACAAATAATTCGAGGGGCAGGGAGCGGAAGGGAGCGAGTCAACGCTCGAATATTGGGCTTTGTGCTTTATAAGTGAACACCACGAATGCATACGAGATGCATACAGAGTACATACAGGTGGGATGATATGATTGTTTGGGGCTCGTGGGTTGGGAGTCGGGACGATTAAAGAAAGAGAGCCGAGGAGGGGAAATGTTAAAGAGTGGGGAGTACTGCACCAGTCCAGGATTAGGCCTTTTTACCTCTCATCGCCACAATCAACCTAGTGTATCTACTATCTAGTACAAGTACCTTATGCTTGTTTTAAGGCTGAAACTAATTACTAAGCATGGACTGGTCCAATCTTCTGCAGGAACCCTCAATGGTCATCGAGCCTCGAACTCAATGTAGAATTATCTTCCATCTTTATTAATGAAAACATTGTCTAAATTTCTGTCATTATTTTTTATTCTCGATATACAATTACTGGAACGAGAACAACATTACAATATTTATTAGAGGAGATAGTTCAGATTCTATAACTCCATTTTCAGTCTTCCATTCGCAAAAGGAACCGCAGTATTGTGATTCTCGCCAGAGGGGAGAGGAAAGGGCATATTTCGCCGCGGGTGCATAGCTCGAGTTCTATACACTGTCTGTCGCCAAGCTACACAACCAACATAGATCACATTTACCTTTCAAGCAGATGCTTAGCTGAACAGCAGATGCACGGATAGGCCTTTTTTCCCTTAGGTAGCCCCAGAGAAAATGTACGCCATATGTCCATTAAGAACTACCAGCGAACCACATCTTTCTCACCCTCTTAATATCTGCTAATTCACATCTAGACGTAGAACGTATTCTCTGGAATTTGCACGACACGTTAAAGCCACAACCGCCCGCTTGCTCGCTGATCTTCATTGTGTCGACTCACACGACAATTGCGATCTGAAATCTCAAATCAACGCTCACGGCCCTTCAATAAATCTTACGATGGACGCTATTGTTCAGGAATGGGGCGTTCCACTACGAGAACCAGATGACTGTGATAACCTCAAATACCTTACGGAAGTCAAAAAGGAAATTATAAAGAATGGGATCGTTAGGCCGACGGGATATAATGTTTCGTTTCACATAAATCCTATGGTCGAGAAACATCATTTCGGCAGAAGTCATCCCATGAAACCGTGGCGTTTGACTCTAGCAAAAGGATTGATTATGGCATACGGTATGCACGTTGCTATGGATACTTATGTTTCACGAAAAGCAACCCAGGCGGAACTAGAGGATTTTCATACTCACGAATATCTCGAATACATAAAGACTGCTAAGGTAGGTCTACCGGACGATGATGAGAATAAACCATACAACCTTGGTAGTTATGACTGTCCTGTTTTTGATGGGCTCTTCAATTACTGCTCTATGTACTCGGGTGCATCGATTGATGCTGCTCGGAGCCTGTGCGACGGGACATCAGATATTGCCATAAACTGGTCTGGAGGTTTACATCATGCCAAAAAGGCCGAAGCTTCAGGATTCTGTTATGTGAACGACATTGTTCTTGCCATACTCCAACTTTTAAGAAAAGTTCCGAGGGTTTTGTATATCGATATAGATGTTCACCATGGGGATGGTGTAGAAGAAGCCTTTTGGTCAACAGGTCGAGTCATGACAGTTTCATTTCACAAATATGACCCACAAAATTTCTTCCCTGGATCTGGCGGTTTAGATGATACCGGCCCCAAAAATGAAAACAACCAAGGCGCTCACCACGCCGTTAACGTCCCATTGAATGATGGCATCGATGACGACCAGTATTTAAGGGTATTCAAACAAGTCATCTCGAAATGTACCGAAAAGTTCCGCCCAAGTGCCATAGTCCTTCAATGTGGAGCCGATTCACTCGCAGGGGATCGCATCGGGACATTCAACATTCTTGTCCAGGGCCACGGCGCTTGTGTTGAGTATGTCAAGAGTTTAGGTATACCTCTTATGCTTGTAGGTGGAGGCGGTTACACACCCCGGAATGTTGCGCGTGCTTGGACAAATGAAACCAGTATTGCCATAGGTGCAAAGTTACATGAGGAAATCCCATTGCACACCCCTTACCGCAATCATTTCCGAGATCAATCCCTATATCCAGACCTGACCGAGTTGCTAAGTGCCAAGGGTCAAACCCAAAGCCGAAGGAATCACAATTCAGAGAAGAAGATTAATGAAATTGTGTCGAGCATTCACGAACAGCTGCGTTTTGTTGAACACGCACCGAGCGTACAAAGTCAGCGAATCCCACCCGATTTGGGAGCATGGAAACAAGATGTTGAGGACGAGATTCGCGAGAGAAAGGAGCAAGAAGAGTCATATAGGCTGCAGAGGGAAGAGGGTTTGGGAATCCCAAGAGAGTATGCTTAGCACAAGACTTTCGGAGGGTGTAATGCATAGTTCGCATGTGGGCGTATGGTAAAGTCGGTATTTTATGGCGTTTGGATGATAAGTGTTAGGAAAATCATACCTGAGCTTCTGGTTGCGGCATTTCTGATAGTATGGGAAAGCAGGGAAGGACATGACAGTCATGGCCACGGCAAAAAAGAGGATGTTTGATGGCAGCAAACTGTGAATAGGTTCAAATTTTAAAAGTACAAATTAAACTATATTTGGCTACGATAAGACCTTGGCTTACTTCTTGCAGCATTCTATCTGTCTACTTCTTGTTTGTCGTCTAACATTTCTATAACCTTCTTGGCTGAACGCTATTGATGAATAATCGCATCAAATTATCACCACAAACTTTCCCCATCACTTATTCCCTCGTCTGGCTTGCTACATTGCTTCCTGACTGGTAATACCTCCCTTGGTCACTTCTCTCACAAAATTAGACTCCGGATCATAGAGCATAACGTGAAAATGCTCCACCGAATGAATCGACTTCAAGCTTCTCCAATTCCTAAACCAGATCACCTGCATACAAAATCTCTCATTAGCTCTCCTTCCAATGTCAATGTGATTCCCCATGCAAATCAGTCAACGCAAGGCATTCGGCATGACAAGTCAAGATGATACACAAGAATCTTACATGCAAGTGCAGAACAGAGTAACTTACTTTCTCGCCCCCACACTTCTTCCCAAAAACGACATCCACCCATCGATCAATCTCCCTCTTCACATCATCCCTCGTATCACCCGTTTCAGGATCATCTTCCAGAGCGAACTTCGTCCACACAACCAGATGGACGATTTTCTCATCGATGCCATAGGGCCAATCATTCATTAACACTTTCAAATCATCTTCATTACAAAAAGGCGCATCTTGCGCTCTCAATTCCGTTTCTTTCCATCGTAATTTCACATCCAGCATGTAGCGCATAATCGAGCCATATTTCTGTTTGATGTGATAGCAATATTCTAGGTATCGTCGTAGATCGGAGGGTTTGCGTTGGAAGAGATCGAGTCGGTTGTCTGAAATTATTTGCCGCACTGAGGCCCATGAGAGGATTTGGTAGTGGATGTCTGGGGTGCTGATTATGCTGATGTCTTTGGCGGAGAGGTTTTGTAGGTAGTTTGGATATTGGGTTGTTTGCTGTGTGGGTGGGTTATTGGGTTGCCGGTACGGGATGGGGGTTATGCTACCCATGTTCTCGGGGGTGGGAGCTTGATGTTACGGGCTTGGCGGGTGGAGATGCTGCTAGGGAGCCGGTGAGAGCCGATTTTATGGGCCGGTATGGATGGTATGGTGCTTATGTATTATGGTGACAAGGTAGTAAGCGGTAACGGCAGGGTGGTGGAATAGGATAGGATGGGTAAATTGGATGTGTGGGGGTAAATGGCGATGGTGTTGTTGGAAGAATTCTGTTTATTTGTTTACAGTGCTTTAGGGTGAGCTTTAGTGTGTTCAGCAGTGATGTGTGCTACGCATGTCGCTGTACCTCCCCTATATTAGTGCCAACTCCTAGGCCATTCCAATGATTCATTAGGCGCTTGGACAATGCAGATGGCCTAAGAAACGCCCCTTTCTTTCTTCAAGGCTTCAAGCTCTTCCCGCTAGCTTGAAGCTACCTATTCAGCATCCACCGTCCACTATGTTCTCCTGAATTTACGGGATAATCCCATGCACATTAATAACAATAAAAAAATCGGTTTGAGGTTTATTGATTTTTGGTGTCACGTCACACCTTCATCATCAATATATTTCTCGGGTGATATCATTGGTGGATTTGAGGTTCTAAGTGCGATTCTATTGGATTTCATCGGGCCATTTTGATCGGGATGACTCCGCTCTAATTTCCTACGCCTGTAATCTACGATAATGGTTTATGGCCTGGACTTTGATTTTTAACGGTGTTGAGTGCTGCTTTTGTTGCTTGGTTGCTATCTCTATGTTTCATGTGGGATCAAAGATTATTGTGCTGTGAGAAATGGATGATGGTGATAAAAGCAGCAACTTGTAATTCTTTATTTGTCCAAGCATTGATGTCTGCACCTTTCTTCACCTGTAGATTATTCACATTCAGGGTTCCTTCCTGTTCGAACGGTGAGTATGAGAAAGGCCTGTAACTTTTTAATAATGGTGAATTAAGTATTATGGGACGGTGATTGATTTCTTCTTACAAACAAACAACTTCGATTTCATTCTAGATGTTGTTTTGTTTTGTTTCGTCTTGTCTTTTGTTCATTGTCTATTTACAGATATCTGCATGTCAAATTGAAAGCTGAAGCTTTCTAAACCCTTCACTCTTTTGTCCTACCGTCGTTGAATTTCTCGAGATTTTAGATCCCCTTGAATCGGAGCTTGAATCAATTACACTCTCTTGATCTTTGAAATATTCAGAGAAGGCTCACTACTCATTCCTTTGTGTGGCTTTGAATATTTGGATTTGGCCGGACTACTAGTCTCCAACCTCACTCATTATACTCTATATAACTCCTTCCCGTCAATACAAAAAGACAGACGACCCTCGGAATCAGAATACCATCCTATCGATCTATAAACGATCGCATAAAAGTCTACTTTCTAGAACTTCCTGGTTTGATCAAAATATACTCCTCGCCAGCTCACCGCCTCATCGAACCTCCTCGGTCTACGACCTTATACTAGGTTTCCATCTAGCATTACAAAATGGGAGGCAAACCACGCAATTTCGGAGTGAGGGAGCATCGTCCCTCACCATTGAAACAAGAGGTCTCGCAAAGACCCATATCGATGCAATCTAGTAGCATGGGTTTGGTGAGAGATCCAATGTTCTGGAAAAGGTTCTCGACGGCGGTACATATGTCGGAGGTGGATTTAAAGGAGTTGGAAAGTGGGTATGCTAGTGAGAGTGTGGGGAGGAGGAAGGATCCTTATGGGTAGGTGGTTATTTGTTCTTTTTGTTCTGGGCTATCTGGTGGGGACTGTGGAGATGGTGGATGGGATGGAGGAATGGATAGGTATTGGAAGTGATGAAACGAGTATATGGACACGGAAGAAGGGAAACTAGGAGATTTGCTGACGATACTGTGTGGAAATAGCGGAGGTGAAGATTGGCTAGATCAGCAGTATAAGGAGAAACGTCGATGTCGCTTCATCTGTATTGGAGTCACATTCTTGGTGGCTATTATCGTGGCTGCTGCCGTGGTCGTGGTGCTGTATTTCACCGGGAGAATACACTTTTAGCACTGAGAGTCAATGGAAGGATAAATGGATGGAAAACGAGGAAGGGACCCGATCTCTTAGAAACTACTTTTTACGATACGTAATGAAATGATACGACAGTGATAATGGCATGGCACTTGAGATGGAAAGGAACAGAGCTCGATTCGACAGGCTCGGCGGCATAGCGACTACGAACTTGACCATGCGACATCAAACATGAACGGTTTTTATGAAAAAATTACTGTGCTCATGAATGGATACGCATGCATGGATGATAAGTTTTAAGAGGCGAATCGATGGAAAGTATGAGTATGTATGGTTATATTTTTGATATGTCTATCATACCGGAGACTCATGGATCTGGATCGCAAGTTGTATTTTATCGCTATAAATTCACAATTGCTGGCTGGGTTCGTCGATTATGATGTTGATGCTCAATGTACTCAATCTGCTTGATTTGGATTGGGATGGCTGGATGGATGGGTACGGAATAGGATGGGATGGGCTAGAATGGACAAATGATGGCACTGGCACTGATACTGGTGCTGGTATCTGTATTTACCTACAGACATCCATGACTGGTTACTTGCATGAGGGAAGAAATAAATCAGATCAGATCAGATCAGATCAAATACAAAAACATGTTAAAACCTGCATTGAAGAGTAGTTTTGATACGATGGGCTATTGCGTGTGAGGGGACACGACTGAGTGAGAACAACTAGGTGAGATAGATGTATATGGAGAATGATAGAAGTCACACATGAGAAGTTCGTTGCGGTGTTGGGGATTTGTAGGATTGTCTCGGATGATGATGTTTTAGTTTATCTGATTTATAGGTTCACCTGATGGTAGGTACGTAGGTAGGTATTGGTGGTGTATTTTGCAATGTGTATGTAGACTTGATACCTATTTATTGGGTGGAGGGGGGATTTAGAAGATTGGAGGATGGAAGTTGGGAAGTATATTGGAGAATGAGTACTTATGGTAAGGGGATGGGGTGGGATGATAGAATGGAGTTGTTCTGATTTGGTTTAGGGATTACAAGTGGATTTATATATGTGTGTATACGGACGGATACACTCGTTAAATACTAGTAGCTTGCCTTCTTTCGATGCTGGATAGGGGTTGTCGAGGAGTTCGTACCCGGATGGATGTATTCTTTTCCAGACCTTTAGGAGATGTCGTGACTAGGTTGTTCTCATAGGGATGATTAACGAGCTTGTAACTACAGTATCTAGAATGTCTTCTTTTCTAGAAGACGTTGTGATTCTGTGTCATCATAGGGGTACAGAAGTACATAAGTGGGTCGTTCTGGAAAAGCTTAATGACGGTGAGTCGCCTTGCCGTATACGATGGATCATGGAGGGATACTTCGGGGATGTTAGCACATTGGTCGTTACCGTGCCGTATTGTTGTTTCTAACGGTATTAAAAACAGCGGTCAGAAGAGTGTACCGGATCTCCTATATTATGGTCGTGGACCGAAGATATGGAACAACGTCGTGGTGATACTCACCAGAAGAACTCACACTAAGCCATTTTAATAGGAAGATCGAGGTCAATGGGAGGGCTCGGAATTTTCAAATTTCCGACATTTTCTCAATCTCATGTCGGAATATATGATATTCCGATATCAACTGACCTATAAAATATCTGAAATCTCACGAATTCAATGAGGAATTTGGAAAACTCCGAACACTGTCGACCCTCTTCTGAAACGGGCCTAGTCTGAGTTCTTGTATGTGAGTTTTTAGAGACGGTATGCTCTGATGGGGCCGGCTGTGGGGGAAATTGTATGCGATGTGCTGGAAAGTTGTATGTGTTGTGCTGGGACATCTGGGACGTCTGGTTATATCAAACATGGAAAAGAACACGTCCTCAATGTCTCAACCGATATTGGACCTCCGGACAATCGGTCCGGGGCATGTCGATTAGTTGAATTACTTTAAAAACGATTTCGTCTTAAAGATAGGTTCCCCTCGTATGAAGGTAAGCTTGGTATTGAGATCTTGTTAAGGTCTTAAAATCTCGACCTCCAAGTTGGCATTGGCCAGAAGCAAAAGGATCAATATTTGAAATAAAAAGGTAGCCCCACGTGATGAAGCTACTTCATGCACGACTTCGTCTCATCTGTTGATTCGATGGATACTTATGCATGTCTCATCCTGAAATGCGATATGCAACAAAACCTTTTTATCAAGAACCCAATATTGTGACCAACTTGTGATATTTTAATATCACGTGTATTAATGCTACCTCAGCTTATCATTGCGTAATATTGCGTTAGGCTTTGCCTGTTTGGTGAATATATATACTTCTGTATGTCGGTAGACAAACATGTTTCTACATGAAGAAACGTTGAGATGTTCAATACTTAGAATCGCTCATTCCTGGGCGTCAGCGGGGTTCCTAAACAAGGTTTTGTGACACGCAAATGATATTGACATTGAGAACCACACGTGGAAATTGTATGGAAGCTAAAGCTTGTCGTTGCTTCCTTGAATGTGGCAAGAAGGATAAAGGAATGCCCAAATTGTATTTGAGATGTTAGGTAGCACTGCTTGAAAAGTGCTACATCAAATGATTTTGATGATTCGTATTCTTGAGAAAATGGAACGGAAGCTAAAACGGGCTATTACTGATATGTGGCTTCCTAATGTACCGGACAGGGTAAAGCTGCTGTGTAAAGTGTGCCTTTTCAGCCTTTTTTAAATAGTATCTGCGGCTCATGGCACAGGTTAAACTCTCGAAAAAATTGTAACTTTTTGAAGTTGGTTGAAATAGCTGCGTTTAGAACCCCTTTTTCTCTTCGACCAAGAGAATGGAAGACCCGTAGATGAAGCTAATGTGGATACAATAGCTGAAGTCTCCATAGTAAAATGATAGTTCAGTCTTAGATCGATGGATGGTGGAGATATCTGACCGCGATAAATATTCTAAAATTGGCCGGAACCAGTTTCCCTACCTAAGAGTTAGATGTTGTAAGACTATATATGGAAATTTGCTACCAAACTTTTGTGAAATTGTGAAGCTTTGCGAGTGAAATTGCTTTCTGTAGAGAAGAGAGCCCGACAGAATGTCTGAAGATAATGTCCAAAGAGAACGTCCAAAGAGAATGTACCACGACGAAAAACCGGGGAGAAGTTAGAGTAACACCAATAGCATCAGTAACACATGTAATTCTAGATGATCTGTAACTGTTGAATTTCATGGGTTTTCTTGCCACAACATGAATTTCATGCAAAACCGTGGATTCTTTGGGTGCCAGATGTAACAACATTTCATCGGGAGGACGAATGAGATGAAAATAGCGATTAATCCTAGTACAAAGCCGCTCTTCTGATTAGCCAAAACTAACCACAAGGCGCAAGCCCAGCCCCTCAACCTTTCCCCGATCATAATTATTTCGGTCCATAATTTCGAAGCTAAAAAGAACCAGCAAGGAACCATTTTAGTTAGGAGATGGTTTTGTTTACTACCAACACTGCTAGCTAAACACATATATAAAGGGGACAGCAAACCATTCCCACAAGTTGTTTCTTTCATTTGATATTCTCCCTCTTCATTCTACGTTTTCGTGTGTTTATTGCGTGTAAATACCTTCTCTGCATTTGGAGTAAGTGGTCAAATTGTCATTTCTTGGCATTGGCGGGGCACACCTTCATACCACATTTCCCTGTTATGTCAATTAAATTCACCGTGTTGATCATGTCGGCTAACAAAGCATCTCCTTCCTTTCATAGAAAGCTTCAACTTGTCTTCCTCAACATACCCATCCATTTACTTCTTTTTACGAATCTTCGAATATCATCAAAATCATAATACAAAATGGCACAAGCTTTGAAAAGCGCTCTCCCCTCCCACCTCAAGCCATCGAGCTTATCTCCAAACGATAACGGCGAATTCGCCCGCAAGCACCATGGCAAGACACAATCACACATGGTATGTGCTGTCCTTTCATGAAATGTCAACTTTCACCGTCTTCTCGGTCATGGATTATCTATGAGGACCCGAATCCTTCACCCTTCAAAGTGGCAGAAGAGAGAATCTTCTGGTGTAAACAAACCAATACCAACGGGCAAGACGCCATACTCGATACGAGTCTTGCTCTTATGAAACACAATGGCAGGAGACGAGCTTTGTACCATCTAGTGGATGACCAAACTTACTGAATCTTCAAATGACTTAAAGATGGAGTTTGTATTTACCTGTGCATGTTGCAACTAGCTCAGAAGGAGCAAAAGTGCTACATCATCACAGTCCGGAGGTCAACATACAATACGATTCAAAGTTCGATGTGAACCCCACCACCTGCCGAACTACATCCTGCCTTTTCCTTCTCTTCCGTACCAAGGGAACAAGATTCCAATAAACCTCCTATGAATCTCCAATTTCAGATAGGCTAACAAGCAATAACCAGGCTTTCGAAAACACCTCAACATCTGTAGCTGCCAGTCAGATGCGAAATGCTCTCAACAGCCTGGCAGACACCGTCTCAGACCCCGAAGAGAAGAAGGTATATCCCGAGTACTCCTCCGCAAATGAATAGCATATATCTAACGCTTTATAGCTCTTCGAGACTGAGATGGACAACTTCTTCGCTCTTTTCCGCAGATACTTAAATGACAAGGCAAAGGGAAACCAGCTGTGAGTATCAGCCCCTCCGCGTCAACGGGCATAGTTTGTCTAACGAAACAACAGTGACTGGGACCGTATTGCCCCACCCGCCCAGAACCAAGTCGTCGATTACAATGAGCTTGCAAACTCCGAGTCTGTTGGATTCCTTAACAAATTGGCTGTCCTCAAGCTTAATGGTGGTCTTGGTACTTCCATGGGTTGTGTTGGTCCCAAATCAGTTATTGAGGTCCGTGATGGCATGTCCTTCCTCGATCTTTCCGTCCGACAAATCGAATACCTTAACCGCACATACAACGTTAATGTTCCTTTCGTGTTGATGAACTCATTCAACACTGATGATGATACCTCAAGCATTATCAAGAAATATGAGGGACACAACATTGACATTCTAACATTCAACCAATCTCGATACCCAAGAATCTTGAAGGACTCGCTCCTTCCTGCACCAAAGTCTTTCGACTCACCAATTTCTGACTGGTACCCACCAGGACACGGAGATGTTTTCGAGTCTCTCTACAACTCTGGCATCCTTGACACTCTCATCAAGCGAGGTGTTGAGATTGTTTTCCTTTCCAACGTTGACAACTTGGGTGCTGTTGTCGATCTTCGCATCTTGCAGCACATGGTTGAGACCAAGGCTGAGTACATCATGGAGTTGACTGACAAGACCAAGGCCGATGTTAAGGGTGGTACCATCATCGATTATGAAGGTTCTGTCCGTCTCCTCGAAATTGCTCAAGTACCAAAAGAGCATACCAACGAGTTCAAATCTATCAAGAAATTCAAGTACTTCAACACCAACAACATCTGGTTGAACTTGCAAGCTGTCAAGCGCATTGTCGAGAACAACGAGCTCGAGATGGAAATCATCCCAAACAACAAATCCATCCCAGCTGACAAGAAGGGCGAGTCTGATGTCTCAATCGTTCAGCTCGAAACTGCCGTCGGAGCTGCCATCCGTCATTTCCACAACGCCCATGGTGTCAATGTGCCCCGTAGACGTTTCTTGCCAGTCAAGACCTGCTCTGACTTGATGCTTGTCAAGTCGGACTTATACTCATTGAAGCACGGTCAACTCCAAATTGACCCCAGCCGTTTCGGTCCAGCTCCTTTGATCAAGCTCGGTAACGATTTCAAGAAGGTTTCTGACTTCCAGAAGCGTATCAGCAGCATTCCAAGAATCCTCGAGCTTGATCACTTGACCATCACTGGTGCTGTTAACCTTGGCAGAGGTGTTACCCTCAAGGGTACCGTTATCATTGTAGCAACTGAGGGGCAAACTATCGATATTCCTCCCGGATCCATCTTGGAGAATGTTGTGGTTCAAGGATCCTTGAGACTGTTGGAGCATTAAGGGGTTTATTGATCTGCTTGCATTGAGCGATGGCCTCAGTGAATCTCCTGTTTATATGATCCACCATGCCGCATGAATTATTACGGTTTGATGGTTTGGCATGGCTTCTTAATACGATGAGTTAGTACCATACAGACTAGATGAGGAAAACTATTTTAAAGTTTTTAGCACAATGATTGCGATTACCACAGTTTAATACCAAAATTCAGATAAATATTCCTTTATCCAATCTTGAACGTTGTGTAATTTGTGCTTGTCACTTAGTACTTTCTGTCTGCATGGCATACAGAGTAGCAACATACGCTGGTGAACCTCGCCCCAGGCCCTGAGATGATTAGTGATTTGTAGTCAAGCAACACTTGGGAACTTTGATGTCTAACATGTATCTGCTGATCCACCGACGAGCATGTAGAACGGCTGATTGGCAGGCAAGTGTGTGTGAGAAGAGGAGGATTTGTGAAGAATTGATTTGTTTTGTAAATGAATAATTTTCGCCATATTGAAACTACGGAATAATCGGCTGCAATTTCTTTCCAGCATTTGGAACAAATAACCTTTCCGTTTTCCAAAATTTCCCACAACCATATCGTGATATTGATCAATATTAATTACCTTTGTAACCACCACCACGAAGCCAAGGATATTTATTCCCTGCTCCTTCAAAGCTTATGGGAAGAGCCGATAGGTTAGCTTCTCTGCTCTTATCGCGATAACAATACCTAGTGACCACAACACTCTCATCTTTAGTATAACAGTGCGATACTTTAGTTGCGCGAGTTGATCAACAGTTTTATTGCAAATTCAAACGGTTTATTCGTCCTACGCGACGACATTCAGAAACATCCGGTATATTGACCAAGGGATTCGGAGAGGGAATAGACAAGAAGACGAAGGAGAGTGTCGTGGGCTTGCTTGTCACCGTCGACAGGATCCTCATCCTTTGTTGGTCATATGTGCGGCGTAATTTCGAGATTGGTGTTGAAAGTATCAGGTCCGGCAGGTCGATGGATAGGTACTTGGTAGATTTATAGTGAGTGTATTCGGTTTTCATAATTCGCATGTACTGGGTGTTTGTAGGAGAATGGGATTGTTAATACGATGAATATTAGGTCTCATGAAATACAACTCTCCCCGCTTCGATCTCGAGGATTACTTGAAGTTTGAGACAACGACATTCTGCCATTCTTCCTACCTGCATAGCGAATATCGGTCTTTGTGGATGGAGTTAGGAGGAGTTCATGCGAAGGTCTAATTGCATCGGACATTACTCCCGTTCTCCTACTTTTCGCTACGGTCTTGGAATCCGCAATTTTAACGACACATATATTCACAAATAATACTATATCTGAAGGTATATACGATCCCGGGCTAATATAAAACTACTTTCCGCACTGCCGCCTTAACTCGCCCTGAAGAACAGCTTTGTCAAGGTCCGGCGAAGATGGATGAGCAGTGGGATCCTTCTGTAGGGGGCCGTTCCAATTCCTCCGCTCCTCCCACATCAGGGAGTCAACCAATCAAGAGTCCCAGTCGTTTCCCGCGTTCTCACTTCTATACGGAAGGTAGTGATTCGGGCGAGGACTCGCACATGTTAGGATTTGTGGGCCCCTCTTCTTCCGAAGATAACTTCAATAGTCAGGTAATGGTCGAGCCGGGCGAGGAATCTGAGGCCGGAACTGCATCACGAGTGAACTTAAGGAGCAGCCCACAGACCGAAATAGAAGGAGATATAGAACCAGCAGAACCAGCAGAACCAGCTATGGATGACCAGGCAACCGTTCAAATGGGTCGAGGAAGTGATGGTTCTAATTCCAGTGAAGGGGCTTCTGTTCGCAGTGTTAGACAAAGACAAAACTCGAGTCGTGGAAAAGCTCCTGTAAGGGAAGACAGCTTAGGTCACAGTATTTCCACCGTTGGTTATCAAGCAGACATGTCAACTACGCTGGATAGAGTTCCAAGCTCGGCTAGCTCTTCTCGGCGAAACACAGCGTCATCTAGGTTTGATCGCAGACCTTCATATCAATCATCATCATCGAGGCGACCCTCAACTCAATCTTTCCTGAGCAGACGTACATCATCCTCCACAAATTCTCTCGCGGAGCAGCCGACAAGAAGCTCAGCTAATCCTGCCAGTTCATCTTCAGATGATGAGGGCACACCCACTATATCCCGGTCCTTCTCAGGTGTTACACAACGGCAGACGCGAGATCGAGAACCTATACGGAGTGAGGTCATAGTTCCCAGGTGGCAGCCGGATTCGGAGGTTACTCAATGTCCTATTTGCCATACTTGGTTTGGCTGGCTAAACAGGAAGCATCACTGTCGGTATGTGAATTAAACTCTTACTACATTGGCTAGGCCCGTTCTGATTCACCATATTAATTTGTTTAGAAAATGCGGTCGTGTGGTCTGCAACTCTTGTTCCCCGCACCGTATCACAATTCCCTATCAGTACATTGTCCAACCTCCAGATCATCCCGCTCCATACAATTCTGTCGCTTATAATCGCCTTCACGATCCACAGGGTGAAGGACGCACGAATACTTTAGAGTTTGGTGGAGGAGATAGAGTTCGCCTGTGTAACCCTTGTGTACCGGATCCTAATATAGCTCCTCCTCAAACTAATCAAACCGGCTCTGTTCCGGAGCCTCGACACAACCTTGGCTATCACGGCCGAACACAAAGTTCTATCGTTCCTACTACATCCATACCCGGAAGCCTACCAGCGGAACCTAGATTTCGACTTGCGGATCATCGATCACATACTGTCCGTGAGTATAGCAGTAGGTACTCGCCGGCTGGGATGAATCCTAATCCTAGAACAGCAGAAGAATTTCAGAATTGGTACAGGGAGCGAGCAGCTTTGAGCTCCGGACAAAACACACGTTCGAGAAGCTCAACAGTTACTGGAACGGGGCGAGATACAACTGAAGATATGGTAAGTCGTCAATCGGCCATGAAACAAGATGTAGTTGCTAAAGCTTTATCGCAGTTTACCTTCCTGAGAAATGTTCGAGGCCCTTCTCCTAGTGTTCAAAGCCCGCCGAACGCCCCTGTACCAAATGCAGGCAGGCGATATGTCGTGTCAGGCGGAGACTTACGTTCTCGTCCTCTGCCGCGACCACCTCAAATACAAGAGGAAGATGAATGCCCCATTTGTCACCATGAACTGCCTTCTTCATCTCTCGCTAACTCCGAAACCCTTCGATCTGAACATATAATTTCTTGTATTAATCGCGCCACATCTAGACTTTCTACCGGTACTCCGAGTTCAACACCCACTCCACCAATCCCATCAACTACACGTCCGGCGCTACCCATCACTCAAACATCCGCACAATCGAGCTCCTCTCGCGTCTCTGCCTCTTCCACATCAGCTTTACCTCATCCTCTTGTATCAACTCCATCGAGCGGTCCCTCTCAACCTCGGCGCACAGGAGTATTTCCATATGTTGCCACGGAGAAAGATTGCCAAGACGATGCCGAATGCCAAATATGTTTGGAAGAATACGAACCAGGTGTCGAAATGGGACGTCTGGAATGCTTTTGTAGGTTCCATTTAAGTTGTATAAGGAAATGGTTTGAGAAGCACCCAGGAAGATGTCCGATGCATCAGCATGATGAGTATGGATATTGAAAGAGATTTTCAGGCGCGATTTTTTTCTTTCTGTGGAGATTCTTAGCAAAGCTGTTGAGCGGATTCAATACTGAGATCTAAGATGGAGTCCAAGATTTTGATATGATAGGAAAGAAAAGGAAGAAAAGGGGTATCAGGGTGATAGCTTTACTCATATTACCCATGAGACATTCGAGAGATACAAATTTTCTCTCTCCTACAAGGTGTTAGGATATTTATTTCAAGAGATATCTATCGTATTATCATCTAGCATGCATAATTAGCTATGCATAACTAAAAATCTATCTAACATGGATGGTATTCATTGTATTGACGAAACGACTTTTTTTTAATATTGGGAGGGCATGGTGTTTATAGAAGGATGGTATGGATAGGGGATATGGATATGGATAGGCATAGGGCTAGGGTATACCAATACTGGTACAGATAGTACAGTATCAAGACCCGTTTCGTTTATTATATTATACAGGTGTAAATATCTACCTAGTATAGTAGATGTAGATAGAGGTGAAGGAGAGAGAAAGTAATCTCACATTCTTTCTTTATGGAATATATATCCATATAAGATGTTCAGATGTGACTATGGTAGGTAGATCTTAGGTATCGTGGGACTTTATGAATATCACCTAGGTAGATAAACGATGCGAGGAAGTGTAATGAATCATATGCGAATTATGACTATTTGTGATGATGATGATGATAATAATATCGCTCTCCCGTTTTCTTCTCTCTTTTTTCCTCATTCCTTCACGTTAAAGCTACCTCGTACTCATCAAATAGACTACCCAGCTACCCGGAAGTCGAGAAATGCTTATTTTGTTTTTATATCTTGGCATGAATAATAAATAAGTACAAAAGACAGTGAGAGCGTCCCACTATGAGAAACCAAAAACCCCCGAGAGAAGGAAGTGCTTATCAAAAGAGTGGATGTTTAGCAATTCAAAGGCTACATTCCCGCATCAAATCCCTGCACGTTGCCTCCCATGAACTGACCAAAGACGTCTTCGCCAAAGTAATTACCGATATCGCCGACTCCAAACGTGATACCCATTGCCTGCTCGAATCCCTCGCCCATGGCGAAACCAAGATCCATTCCGAGAGATGGGTCGATGTTTCCTGATATATCTCCGTAGCCTTGTAGTATTTGGGCGTTCATGGGGTTTAGAGATGGATCGTAGTTGGGATATGGTTGCTGTTGTTGCTGCTGCTGTTGTTGTTGTGTTGCCAGTCGTTTTGCTGAACCGCAAATTGATTTTGATTCTGATTTTGATTTTCAGGACGGGGACCACCAGAATTGCCCGTCGCGACTTCGCTAAGAAGCTGCAGCGGGGTATTCGCAGGACCAGGGCTATAGCTCGGTTGCCCGTTGCGTTGTGATCCCATTTGTCGAGCAGCATTTTGATCTGTCTCGTTTGTGCCTTCCCCAGAAGTATCACCCGTAGGTTTTGGAGGATCAGGGAGTTCTGTGTTGTGTACAGGAGTTGATTTGCCCTCTCGCTGACGATGGAACCAGGTTTTCAACATCATGAGGACCATCAAGAATTTTGCCGCTGGTCGAGATCTCTCATCTGCGGCAGAGGCACGGAAGACCTCGACTAAACCATCGAGATAATGCTCTACCTTCATGTTGTCCTTGATGAAAACTTTCCCCAACTCACCGTTAGGATTGGCCGCCGCGAAATACATCTTGATAAGTACCACAACAGCATAAGCCACTCTAACGAAATGTGCAATGGGAAGACATCGAATAACTTCAACATCAAACTGCAGAAAAGTCTCAAAGATACCGTCGATGGATGTTAGGCAGCAGGAGAGAGCAGCAATATGAGCTGAAGTTAAGACATCTGTGGTTTCTGAACCACCATGTAACGTCTCTTCAGTAAAGGGTGGCTTGAACTCCTCGACGTTGTGATCGACGTGCATAGCCACTTCATGCATGTAAAGATTGATTACATGTTCAGTCAATTTTAAGGATGCTGAATGACTCTGTCAGTATTTATTGTCCAGTTAGTGTATAATTTGCCACTTACGTGTTTGAATATCAGGAGGTATCGAACTGCTCCATTTATCAAGCTCTTGTTCGAAACCTTTGAGAGCATACTGCACCTTTGGGTCGGCGATACTGATGTTTGCACCTGGTTCGTCCATTGAAAATGATATTCCAACTTCCTCTGCAATCCGCTGGCTACGAACCCACTGGGTTAAGATTCTATCTGTAGGTGCTGCTTCCGGGGAGTTCTCCAGTATGTCAACAGATTCCGCCATAAATGAGGTCCAACCAATGATGTTTTGTCGGCGTAAGCCCATAGCAGCATTGCAACATAGAAAGTAGCAGCCCAGCCAAGTACGTCTTGCCTCGATGGTCTCCGGATCGGGATATGGTGTTCCTCGCCACGGATGGTCTCTCCACAATCCTGCACTTTTCATTTTATCAGTCCTACCACCCTTTCCCTTCTTACCCATTCCAATATCAATTGCCATAACTGCGGCAATGTGGATAAGCTGGTAGAATTTTAGCTCCTCGAAATGTTCCGGTGGCCAATACCAGAGGGTGCTAATGAGAAGAGCTTGTATGAGCTCTAATGTCTTCTCGCCACTACAAATGATGCGATCTGCATAGATACTCATCAATTCCTTCGTTAGCTGTTTCTGCAGTGATGGGTAATTTGTGCCTGAGCTGGCACTGAGGATAGCTAAGAATAATATTGGCTTCGTCTTGCGAATTTCTGCAGCAGTGGTACCTGCAGGAAAGACAACAGCAGGCATATGATGGACCATTCTTTCAACATAGCAATCGAACATTTTGGTGGCAACATCAGCTGTTACCAAACCTCGATCCACCACATCCGCATACTCATGGGATGGGGTTTGTTTTTGGGTGGCATGCCAAAGTGCTTGGTGTGGATTAAGGTCGGGAGTTTTCTGCCCCAAACCGGCAGTCATGAAAGAGTCAGCCGGCGTGCCATCTCGACTCTCGACGTGTTTTCTCTTCTGCCCGGCCATCACCATTGGGGGTGCAGATAATGTTTGGTTCTCGGATGGGGAAGCTTTAGGATAGTTGGACCAATCCGGCTGGTTCAACCTTGATTCGGGATGACCGGGGAAAGGGGATCCAAATCCCCCATTTGTGACTTGCTCATATGGGTTTTGCCTCTGTGGAATATGCTGGCCATGATCCTCAAGACCAATTTCGGCTCCATGTGTGGTTGGTAGAGATGCCGATTTCGTTGCTTGCAATGTAGCTGTCAATGCATCAATTTTCTTCTCTAATTCAGCAACTCTGCTATCTGCTTTCTTTTGTCTCTTTCGACTTGGTACAGTAACAATACATTGGCGACTAGCTTTGGCGCATCGTTTGCAGGGACCATCGAAATTGTTCATATCAGGTTCGCATTTGACTTTCAATCCTCGACAAGCTTCACAAGCTCTTGATCGCTTCGGATCGACCGACGCGTCTGCGAGTATTGACCCATCGTCCGGCGTACGACCTGTGGACTGCGGGGTTTGAGGCATGTACATTTGAGGTTGGACTCCATCGTGAATAGGTTGATGGTATTGCTGTAGCTGTGAGAGCTCTGTTGATGACGGACCAGATAATTGAGGTGTGCTCGCAGGAATTTGAGTGTTTAGATTGTGAATGTCGTGTTGCGGTTGTGGCTGTTGATGCTGTTGAGATTGCGTAAATGAATTTGTGTTAGATTCATCTCGAAGTCGAGGATCAATTTGACCCAAGTTTACAGGATTATTTTCCATTTAGATCATAGATTTGTTGATTTCGTGCCGACTGTCCGATCGGAGAGTTGTGATGCCGTGGATGCGATGAAAAAGATCCGTTGATGTAAATTTGGCGCTAGTAGATGAGGAAGTGACAATTTGTTTTGTCATACCACTTTTTGATAACATAAGATGTGTGTGTAGAAGGTAGATAAATAGTAAATACTTCTATTCACCATATATTAATCAATGAGAATGATAAAAGCTACTCATACAAACCATATTTGATTTTCTATGTCACGATTGACAATTTGTAATACAACTACCTACTCCGTACTAGATAAACAATCGTAGTGCAAATAGTCGTACTTGACAGGATTGCTTTAGATTAGACTTTAGATCATATACACCTCAATTTATTAAGCATAGGTACTTACGACAACGAATGAACTATAAAAATTCAAATTAGTTTTAAATATTGAAATCTGGAATGTTATTAGTCCTTCCAAACTGTAAAATCAATGTTATGTTCGCTGCAAAGTTATACGCATTGGGACACAAATAATGCAGACAGTGCCAGACACATGCAGCTCACGCTCCTATCATCATCCACCTAGACCTTTTCTTTCCTACTTTATTTACTTAAGAACTCGACACCTCGGCCTCTCGAGAAACAGCTAACCAGATTGTATCATTCTATACATTTCTGATATATGAGATCTTTCAATACAGTCGTCTAATATTTCTGACCTTGGCTTTGTCAGAAACCCTTGTGTCTTCCGAGTAGTGGGGTAACTCACAGACTACAGAGTAGTGAATCCGATTATTTTCAAGCCACCAAAATATACATTCATCCCGTCATGAACAAAAACATATCAAGCAAATACGTAGAGAACGAATCCTCCGATGATTTGCTATACAAATGCTGGGGTCATCAAGACTGTTGGGACTGTTTGTCTATAGGTCCTTGCTCGTGGTGTCCTGTATCATCTACTTGCGTCCCAAACGTAACTCCAATGCAAATCCTCGCTCCTATCCTTAACAGTGATATTTGCCCTCTTTGGTCTGAAAGATGGGAGTTACGAGCTAGGCCTTTCGGTTGTCATGTTTCCACGTAAATTTAGCTGATTCCACGCCTTTTGCCTCGAGACTAATGCGTTGTTCAGGATCACGTTTTTGACGTTTTTGGGATCGATTTATGGAACGCTTTTGGCAATGGGGCTCGTCATCCTCATAATGAAGTGTATGGGGAACGGGGAGAGCAATCGAGGGTGGTTTGAGGTGTGGGGGCGATATCCGAGAAAGCTTTGGAGAAGGAAGCACTCAGTAGTGGTTCAAGAAAATCCTTCCCCAGAATCTCGCCCATTATTAGGTCATGTTTGATTCAAACCATCTTCAGCAAATCGATTGTGGAGGCTATGAATACATGATCCAAATATTAACCCGGTCGCTGTTCACCTCAAGTTGTTTGGTGTGTTTTACCAGCTTCTAAGTCCCGTCACGTCCCTTTCTAACCCTTCTAGCACAACTAGGAGGTCTCCAAGATGTACTTGGATTCTTAACTACAGCACGCCCACCTCCTCCCACCCCTGCAAAAAAATCCCCCGAAAATCTCTTTGGTTTTTCTGTCCAATACCCCTCCCAATTCTTCCCCTCTTTATTATTCCACTATTTTAAATCAGATCAGAGCCTCACCTCATATAGAACATTTCCCCCAAAACTTGCCCTCGCAAACACTCACATCCACTCCCGGCTGTCCTCGCACTGCCCACTTACCTCCTCCTAGTCGCGGGCTTCCAAGTTGCTACGCCTGGTACCGAACCCATAGAGCACCTCAATTTGTGGCTTCGCGAGAAAAATCCAGACGTTTCGTAAGCCATAAATATTTGAATGTGAGCTTCTCCAATAGCTGGCCACATATCTAGCCTTACGCGAGTAGTGTAGGAGGACCACATGAGTCCTAAATATTCGAAGGAGGTATGTTGGATATGACAGGGCCGTTAGCCGACAGCTATTTTCTCCAACGTCTCGCCCATTCGATCCTTTTAAGTTGCTATGATCACAATGTAATTGAGGTTCCTTTCCGGTACCATCATGATAAGCAGAAACAATCAAGAATTCAAGAACAAATGCGAATTATATTAAGGGCATTTATAGAGAACACAAAAATCAAATATAACATGCTAATAAATAGACTTCGGAGGTTTAGAACGGAACATAAATGATATCGTAGATCACGGATGGCTCCCAAATCTGACTACCTTATCCAGAGCTCACTGGTGGAATGATTGCAACCTCATCCCCATCTTTGATAATTATTTCAGGACTATCAGAGATTCCCACTGGGATATCAACATACTCGAAGTTGATAGTCACCAGACAACTGTGTAACACCTGATCTCTTATTCCATTGTAGCGATCCTCTAAAGTCTCAAATAATCGCGAAAGAGGTAGAGGTGCAGGAAAAGCCTCGGAATCCTTCGACGTGTACGAGCTAGCTGTAGCAAAATAAAGAATGGTGAATTGTCCTTCTTCGGAGTTAGACATGATTTGAAAATGCCTGTTGAGAGGATTCATCAGTTATATGGTCATGATAAGATCAAAAGACGAATATGCAGAGATTATGAATAGTAGTCAGAGATCTTGGTGTAGACCACAGTGAAATCTCGTCGAAACGATAAATCTTCAGGTAATACATGCTAAAGTTTGTTCATCATACAAAGCGTAGGTATTGTAATGCTATGGATTGTGTCGGATAATATGACATATGAGAATAGATCTTACCTGATATGAAAGCTCTGAAAGTCCAATGTCTACATGAATGTGGGTATGATACCAAAAGAAAGAAAGATTTGATCGTGGAGTAGAAAATAAATACTATACTCTCGGAGGACGCTTGGGCCATATTTTAATCACTTCACGTGCGAACGCGATAATATCGTGTAATAAAACGTTATCGCAATCAAATGGAGAAATTTTGCCGATGGATTATCTTCATGTTGCCAAAATCTACACGCCATTGCCATAGTGTGTAGACGCCATGTTAAGGAATTCCCGACTTCCAAGACGGAATGTACAATCATTCGTATGCTGGAGCTGCCTTGCAAACCTTCATTCCGGAGCAACACTTGGAAGGCGTCAACTCCCACAAGGCTCGAATACAGTTGGTCAATTAAGGTCAAAACAGACAGTATTAAGGCGAGATGCGAAGTCATTCAGCACCAGCTATGTAGTGCGTAGAACTTTCCCTTCTGTATATTCTACTCCACTCACCTATTTCCTAGCGACGAGCCGAAACAGGCACGCAAAATGACCAACTTCAAACTTCGTCTGATGTTTTGCCCACACAAAAGGAAGAGTTGGTGCCGATTAGAGAGCGGCTAAGAGCGTGGGAAGCAGAAAATGCCAGTCAATATGTTCCTGTAACAATCAATGACAATGCTTTACCTGGTACCATGGAAAATTCTAGCTCTCGAATCCAAGACACCAAGTTCGAAATTGACGACGAAGAGGACGTGGTGGATGATGATATTCATAATGTTGGGTTTGATGATTTGGGTCGATGTTGGAAGCAGGCGGGGATTCCTAATTCCTGGTGATCTCGTCGAAGTTATGTGTGTCTACCCACTCTGTCGTTCTCAGCATATGTAGCAGGACTACATGAGGGATTAGTGGAAAAGGGCAGAGACAGGAACTTGCGATATATGTACGCGACGTCGATAATTTGGCAGAATTTTATACAATGTCTGGTATTTTAATGAAGGGCTCTTTGAAATCCACACACTTTTATGTGCCAGGCTTCATTAGGAACGATGAACTGGACATAATTCGACCATTTCTACCATCGCCAGAAATTGAACAATTGGAT
This sequence comes from Sclerotinia sclerotiorum 1980 UF-70, assembly GCF_000146945.2. Lineage (NCBI taxonomy): Eukaryota > Fungi > Ascomycota > Leotiomycetes > Helotiales > Sclerotiniaceae > Sclerotinia > Sclerotinia sclerotiorum. The sequence goes on from NW_001820831.1 coordinate 701,353, forward strand.
ACTTCAAATATTCCCAAACTTGGACCACAAATTCCTAGGGAAGTGACCAAGCCTATAGTGGATCAAATGCTTGGGTTCTGGGCTGAATCTGAAGCGATTTATCAAAGAACTTTTTCCGTGCTTGATCATGCTCACAGTCTTGTTGCTAAAGATAAATCTTTTCGGTACGCTACGCTGGTCGAGCTAGCTAATGAAATTATTCCACGAAACATTCCGAGAACCGAGGATGGTACGCATTCTTACCCTGCATTGTATGCTCTACATCGGTCCCTTTTGCGCGATGGGATTGGCTTTCGGCCACAATTGAGAGGCGCAACTAGAACCGGCGGGCAGTACGAAATTAGCTCCAAAATAGAGGTAAAGAATATTATAAATGTGGTCGAGGAGGTTCGCAAGTATCAAAAGGCTCCAGCCACGAACTTTAAGTTTCAAAAAAGCTCTCTACTGAAATGGGTGAAAGATTGTCAGGGAGCTGTAGACGAGAGTCGCAAATCACGTCAGCTCACAACTCATGGTACTATTAAAACGCTAGCTGCATCGGAGGATAATAATAACATTCGACGGAAAGTTGCTCCATCACCATATACAGAATTTATAAAATCATGGGCGGCTTTCCAGACCATTGATCGCAATTCTACAATCAATGCAGCGGGTTCAGCCCTTCTTCGATTCATGGAACGATACAAGAACTTACAATTGGATCAAAGCACCGCGTGGACTTTTTTGCAAGAAATTGGTGAGATCAGTCCTACAGCAAATCGAGTAGCCTTTGATCTTCGCGTTCACAACCACGGCTATCACATTGTTCCCCGGAAAGACTGTTTTACCTCAGTTGACAGCATGTCGCCTTCGAAGACTCCATCTACTGTTACTGTATTGATGCTGCAGGTGCTCATGAAGTTGATGATGGAGTGTCCATCGAGCGCACTGGAACACCAGGCGAGTATTGGGTTCATGTTCATGCAGCGGATCCTGCGTCACGATTAGAAGCAAAGGGTGAGGTTGCGGATGAAATCGCAAATCGCACCGAAACGATTTACTCGCCCAGTGAAGTTCATTTCCTATTGCCGTCCGATTTCGTGCAAGATAACCTCAGTCTCGACACGAGCCGTCCGTCTTTAACATTTAGCGCAAAGATGAATTTGAATGGTGATATATTGGAGACACACATATCTCCGCGCACCATTCTAGATGTAAAATTTATGACGCCCCAGGTGGTTCAAGAAGTCATTTCTGGTGGCAATTCTCAAAGTTCTAAAACAAGTACTACTACCACCACCGTTGGCTTGCCCATTGCCCCCGTTTCGGAGAAGAGGAACATGCTTCAGAGCAGTCAGCTTTCTCACGAGCACAAAGACGACCTCCGAATACTACATAAAATTGGCGATGCTCGGCTCAAGCAACGTGTAGCCAAGGGCGGTGTCTCCATGAACTCTGCTCAAATGGATGTGTCAGTCTCACCCACAGGGGCAACGATCCAGTTACAGAAAGAACAATTCAATCCAGGATCGAGAATAGACGCAGTTGCACCACTTATGCTAATCGCTGCTGAAGTTGCAGCGCAATGGTGCCACGAAAGAGGTGTTCCAATCCCTTATCGTATCACTGCTCGCAACGTAAGCAAAAGAGATCCACTGGATTTCTACAAGGAGGTCGTAATACCATCCTTGGACGAAAATGGCTATCCTCCAGCAAGTATTGCTGTACAATATTTTCAGCTACTTGGCTCAATACTTCCATCCACCATACCGGGCCCGCACATAGCTGTCGGCGTTGAAATGATGGCTAAATGTACAAGCCCTCTACGTCGATATGGAGATTTATTACTCCACTGGCAAGTCCAGGCAACACTTCGAGAAGAAGCACGTCTAGGGCATGATCTCAGAGGTAACACCAAAGAAGACTTCCTTCCTTTCTCAAAAGTCGAGCTTGACCGCATCATAACACATCTTGATGCTCGCGAAAGGATGATCAAACAAGGCAACAGGAATTCGATTAGACATTGGCTATGTCATTTCTTAGTCCGCGCATGGCGGTTTAAAGAGGCTGCCCTTCCTCCCACCTTCCGATTTACTGTTAGTCAGGCTAGGTCTGATAGCACTTGGGGTACATTGGACTTCTTTGATGCCTATGCAAGATTAGTAGGATCTGAAACTCGTGATATTGGAGATGTAAAAGCTGGCGATTTGTTTGAGGTTGAGTTGGAAGATGTCAATGTATACTTACGTAGCATAACTGTTAAAGCGATTCGTCGTTTGACATAATCATATAAATTCCTCACTCAAATCTGGTTTAAAATAATAAAAAGTTAATATGAATGTTTTATTTTCTCATTCTGGCAACCTTCACCGAAGTGCAGGCATGTGATGATGTAACCAGCGGATGATCATGTTCCTGGCGAATTCGGTTATCATCCTCGGATGAACTCTCGCCAGGAATGCTGTTGTCACTTATACATTCCACAGAGCAAAAGTTCTCTCTGTTTACCGGAATTTTGCCCCTGTGCCATAATTTCAACCAGATTAACCCCCAATGGAAAAATCCCATCTCTCTTCATTCATTCAGTCGCTCATTTCATACAGTCTTTTTGAACTATACGACATCAAAATAGCGTACTCTAGTCAGCCATTACATTCCCATTCTGTCTATATTCAGAAAACACTCAGTCGATTATAACCACAGCCATGCAATCCCACCACTTCCTTCTAATCCCGCTCATCGCTCTCCTCGCCAATGCCCAATCCATTGACTTCCCCTCCCTGAACATCAATGTCCCATCTATGCCGGACCCAGAATCGCTCGCTCCCTCAACAGGATCATCCAACGGCCAATCATCCTCATCTTCATTCTCCTCATCCTCATCCTCATCCTTCAGCTCTTTCGCCAACGGTCGCGGAAGCTCTAGTATCTCCCAAGTCAGCACAACCTGTGATTCGGACGCAAATTGTGAGACGCGTGTTAATGGGATTGTGAATGGGACCGTCGTAGGTGCTTCGAGTCTGGTGACTTCTACGGTCAGGGGTAGCACTACGAGTATGAGTACGAGTACGAGTGAGAGTGAGAGTGAACAGCAAAGTGTACAGGCTGCGGGTCCGGTGGGAAATACTGGGTTACTGGGGGGAAGTGCAAATTTGCCTGTGAGTGGGACGGTAGGGAGTGCCGTGGTGGGTGTCACCGGGACGCCTATTGGGACACCTACTGCGACGGCGAAGCTTCAGGATGCGAGTAGTGAGGCTGGGAAAGGAGTGGATAAGATGGTATGTTAACGTTGTTCTTCTCATTTGTCCTTCCTGTTATTTGGAGCGGGTGGAAGTGGATTGGGACTAACTTTTGTGATATATAGAAGAATCTTGTGAAATTGGCACTTGCGATTGCAGTTGGAGTTTTGGTATTGTAGAGAATAAGCTGGCATTTTGGGATTGTCTCTCCTGTTGCAATTTAAGAACATGTCGTTGATGATGGAAGCTTTTGGGTTTGGAGTCATTGAGACAGTACGTAGGGATCGGTTGTTTGGAGCGTGCTATGTAAATCGCATGCGTATTCGTCTTGAGATTTGGATCTGGGATTAGGGATCTCTTGGGTTTTCTGACGTTTAATTACGTACAAGGTGATGCTGAGGGTATTTTTGATGCAATACACATCTCATCTGCTTTTGTCATGATGGCCCAGATTTTTCACCGGGTTCTAACCACTTAGAATTATAAAATCAAATACATTCTCTCGTGAAATTAGTTGTGGATGTAAAATTGATAATAGGGGAACTGATTGCAAGAAAGAATTGTTATGTTGATGTTTTAAGGGGAGATGTTATTTGAGAGAGTGTTGGCATCCGACACTATTGCCGAACCAAGCTGGCTACTTGTTTATCACTTTCACATAGGATGACATAGAAATGTGGATTTGGTTGACATGCTGTGCAGTCGAAAGTAGAATCCTTTGAAATACCACTTGAAGTTCGCATGCTTGTAGTTATGAGGTTGTGACTAATCGCCTGTCTAAGAGCTTCAATCAAGCAAGTTAATCACTCTGGCCATAAACTTATTCATTTCTGTCAAAGGCTATTTTCATTATCAAAATATATCTTGCATAGCCATCACGAATAAATACACAATGAAGTTCGCTCTGCCCCATCCTGAACAATTAAATATATACACAATCATATGCATCCCGATCATCTCAAACAGCACATCCAAGCTAACCCAATCTCACAACTTCGCATTCCAAGCAGCTCGATCCGCAGATTCCAACGGCTGGTTTCTTCCATCCCAAAATAGAGGACATAGCTGAAACCATTTTTCACGACTACAAATTGAATGAACAGATCGTTTATGTCCCAGATCAACATACTTCCCAATGGTAAGACCTTGTGCATTCTCATAAGATAAAATAATGGCGCCTGTGGCTTTTGGCTCTCCAACTGCATTTGCAGTTCGCGGATCGTCTAGGAATACATAATGGATACAACTCGAGTACCAGGCGTTTACTCGCTGTGGACCGCGGAATGAGGCGTCCCCAACGAGTGAGTGGCGTCCACGATCGTAATCTCCGGCGTTGTAGTGTGCGCCATAGTGATCCTCCTGAAGGGAAAATGTCAGTTTCAACGAAGATTAGAGAAGGAGAATAATAAATAGAGATGGTAACTTACTTTCGCCCAATAGAGCTCAAAATAGGAGAATCGAGTCTCGTTAAAGCGCCCAAACAGACACAGCACGTGAGGGTCAAAATGTAACTTGCGTAGATACTCACGATGCTGGTCCAAAGTTCCCGTTTCATTCCAACCCTTAGCAACACGTGGATCATTTTGCCACGTGTTGAAGAGTTTCAAATGAGCATCATCTTGCCAATCAACCACTTCGAGAGAGAAATGCTCGTCCAATTCGGGAATATAACGACTGTAGCAAATGGATCCTGGATGTGGTTTAGGACGACGTATCGGATGGTGAGTATAGACAGCTTCTTCGGGAAATTTCATGGTAAGTTGGTGGTTTTCAGGCATAACGGGATATTGGGCTAGAGATTCTCGAATGGGACCATCTGTGCCATCTCCAATCACCCAGATGGGACGAGGACCTAATGGTGAGGCTGCTCCTTGCCAGAATGCACCTCGAAGAATTAATAAATCCTCCGTTGGTGCTGCGCTTGTTGCCGCCTTTGAAAATCGCCATGGTTTTGGATGGTCAATTCCTAAACCAGTAGATAATAACTCGCTCCGAATGACCTCCTTCTCAGATCCAAGCAGAGTCAGTCGGAAATACTCCAAAGTGGGATGAGCTAGGTATATTGCGTGGACTAAATTCCAGATTTGGCCCAAAGCAGGCGCATTGGATCCCGTCCATTGAAAAGTGGTTTGCGGGCTTCGACACGCTCTTGCCCAAGCGGTGTTATCAGATGGAGGCGGGCATTCAGCTTCGGATCTGGATACCAGATCAAGCCATGAGAGAGAATCGGAGTGTAATGGTTGAGGTAGAGGTTTTCCAGCTGTGGGTTGTTGACTATCCAATGTCAAAGTATGTCTGGCTGGTGTTGTTTCGGCAACAGTGTTTACACGATATGTTGTCAGGAAAGGATGTGGTATTTTCACCAGAGGGTATTTGTATGGTCCCATTCTTCCAATTTTAATTATTTGAAGTTTCTTAGGAATTCAAAGGTACGAGACTTTCACGGCGGCTTATCAAGGAGATTTGAATGTAAAATGCACGCCGAAGAATACAATATCGTCTATATACAGGAGGATCAATTGCCTAGGTAGTATGTTGTTTTAACAAGGATAATTTGACACCGCTCAAAAGGATTAACAAAAGGCAAAATTTCTAACTTCTTAAACTCTACGGAATATCTAGCTAGGAACCTAAAAGAAAGACTCTAGATTTTTCATGGATTCTACTCTGGGAAAAAGAAAAATGCAACGATGCTGGTTTACCTCATACTTACCCCACTTCCAACCAAATGAAAGGAGCTACTCGGACCGAGCAGATTAGCTGCAGGGCTGTACGTTATAGTGTATATGTACCTTTTTCCGCGCGGTCATTTCGACACCGCAATTGCGGACTACTAGGTACTTGAGTAGTTGTGCTTCAAATGAAGTTTCAGGGATGCTGAAGCGAGGGGGAGATTTCTAGGACCACAAACTAGGAAATGACTAAACAAGAAATTAGGAATGCACCATCCATCCTACGTATACCGATTGAATAGCAACATGTGCTGAGTAACAAAATGTTATAAAGTTGATGGAGGGAAGCTGGTAGAATAGTCACAGTATTGTCCTTTCTGCCTCTGTGTGTATCTTCGTGGCTGGTGACAGCGACGACTTATATTCCGCGGATCTACTTAAACATGTCTCTCAGATCAAGACCCTTAAATTTTCGATATTTCAATGTCTCTTTTCCAGAAGAGCGAATCCTTCAGGTCACATTGAATAGACCTGAGAAGCTCAATTGCATTGATCAAGCTACAAGTCGGGAAATCCAAGAAATATGGGAGCTTTTTGATCAAGACGAAAGCTTATGGGTCGGCATTATCACAGGCGTGGGGAGAGCATTTTGCACTGGGGCCGATCTGCAAGGTTAGAAGATTCCACTATTCGTTCATTATTCAGTATCAAAATATCCTTGAGGATTACACGAGAACTAATCAAGAACAGAATGGAACGAGATGAACAGAGCAGGGGTTGTCAATAACATGTCTGCACCAGGCCTTGCAGGACTTCCACGTCGAAGTGGCAAAAAGCCGATTATTGCTGCAGTCAATGGCATATGCATGGGAGGAGGGTTTGAAATGATAACAAATTGCGATGTCGTAATCGCTGCCTCCACGGCCGTGTTTTCTCTGCCCGAAGCGAAGCGTGGGATAGTCCCTGTGGCAGGGTGTCTACCACGGCTAGTTCGCACACTTGGCTTGCAGCGCACCTCGGACCTGGTATTGACTGGTAGAAACGTAAGTGCCAAGACGTTGAGTGATTGGGGACTCGTCACTCGGATAGCAGACTCTGGTACCGATGTTGTCGATGTTGCGATTCAAGTTGCTCAAGAAATGTGCAAGAATAGTCCAGATGCGTTAATTATCGGTCGTATGGGTATTAGATTGGGCTGGGAAGCTGGTAGTGTAGAGGATACCGTTTCTACTCTGGCTGATGAATGGTATCCCCGCCTGGTTAAAAGTCCTAATTTTGCCGAAGGTATTCAGGCGTATGTGGACAAACGACCGCCGAAGTGGGTAAATTCAAAGTTGTGACTGGTGAGAGGGCGTGGCCGTGACGGCAATTAACAATTTTGCAACGCTATCTCTTTCAGGAAGGAGAAATGGTGTCGTATAGAGCTGTTACGACTTACGAGCAGCCATTTATTTTCCGTGTGGTAAAGAAAATTTCGGTGGTGGGGAAGCCAAGGAGGGATGGTGGAGAAAGTATGTAATTATTATCTTATCAGATGACATGGGTGAAAAAATCTAATCAATCTTGACTTTATTTGGCTCTGAAATCAGTCCGGTCCAATGCTAGCAGGGAGTGAGGAATAAATGATCCGGACTTTGTTAGTGTTTAGAAGTATATACGGAGTACCTTATTTTTATCTTATCAGATGGTATGGAGAAAGATCAATCTGATAAAATTTTATAACCCCAATAGTCGAAAAATATACATAAAAACATCCTTGTATGGTAATTGGAGAACGACCAGGTTTAGCTTGGCATCGCCGCGTCATTGATCTAGTTCGTACATAGTGGATTTAACCTCGGATTTATCTTATCAGATCAGATGAGATCGGCAAGGTGAAAATCTAGTCCTGGATTATCCACTAGTGGAAACCGCTAAGAAAAAGTGACATTTCATCTTATCAGATGACATGGATCAAAACATACCAATCAAAGAAGTGCAAGGCTTTTGAATCATTGCACCTAGTCAGATCTGTTATGTCCAATTTGAGATGAGTTATGGCCGATCTCGGTTTTCGTTTTATGCTCAAAGTTTGCATTACGTATATGCCGTAATAGCTCGGTATAGAGTAGTGGCTTTGCAATCCTACTCACTCGAATGGAGAAACCATGGTATCACAACTTTATCCAATTATTCGAATCACAGATACCATCTCAATCCAATCGTAGCAGTGCAGATCTGTACTGAATAGAATGCATGGCCGAGATTCAACTCCATCTCCCAATCTCAGAACATCGCCAGGACCTTAAATTAGCTTTAATATCTTGACTGTCGACGGGATGAGTTCTGTACATGTCGAAGATGTCCAAAGTCAACACTCAACTGAAAATGGGTTTGTTGATTTGCTGTCAGGTCAGCCTGATGGTGAGGGCTATAGATCTTTCAACGTGAACAGTCTTTCCTCTGATCATGCTGTAACGCCGACGGGCATGAGAGAGGAAATTTTGCTTTTATCTTGGCTTATCGTGCTGTTACGAACCCGAGAAGAAGGTAGCAAGATATCTTATGATTGGGCTTACAAAAGTAGAGACGATAATTTTGAGCTTGAACCCGTGAAAGGGCGTCTCTCGCTAGACGAAGTAACGACAGAATTACAGAATACTGTCGGACAAGCTACTTCGGAAATTTCATTTCATATCTCGAAAGTTGCATCGAGTCAGGATGCCGCCATTTCCAATTCTGTCTCGCTTCTCTTGAGCACCAGCTCTTTATCACAAACGTCTGAAGAGGCGAAAGATGAAGTGAGCAAACGATCCATGTATGTTATCACATTGCTGACGATGTTGAGCAAAGGGTATTCTCCACCTCGAAATACGTTTTGTCAATGACCTTCTGGAAATCCGACCCGTATGGTACACGGAGACCATGTTAGAATTTACGATTACACACTTCGTCGAGACACTCGTCGACACCATCAAACTGTGCATTTCAAATCCTGATACTACTATTCAGGACTGTGTTCGCCCTACCACACGTGATTTGAACGAGATATGGCGATGGAATCACCAACTTCCTCCAACCTACAGCTCTTGTATGCACGACATAATTTCTGAACGAGCTAAAATGTTACCTGAAAAAGTAGCAATCGATTCCTGGGATGGTACTTTGACATACGCTCAAATCGATCAATATTCCACTTTCGTAGCATTCTCTTTGAGAGAAATGGGTGTCAAGTTACATGATGTCTTACCTGTCTGTTTTGAGAAATCAAGATGGACAATAGTAGCCGTGCTTGCGGTGATGAAAGTTGGGGCAACTTTGTTGATGACTGACCCAACGCTTCCTCTTGCCCGCCTTCAAAATATGGCGGAACAAGTAAACGCAAAAGTAATAGTTACGTCTCGCAATCAATTGGACTTTTCAGAGTCGACCGTTCCAAATGGAAGGTGATAGTCGGGAAGGAGATACATCACACATCTTTCTAATTCACCAATTAGCCCACAGTTAGAAGCTGTACCGCCATCCGCCTAATGTACATAATATTCACTTCTGGCAGCACAGGTACCCCAAAAGGAGTCATGCTTTCTCATGAGACATATACAAGCAGCGCGATTCCTCGAGCCAAAGCAGTTGGGCTATACGGAAGACTCCAGAGTTCTTGATTTTGCAGCTTACGCTTTCGATGTAAGCATTGACAGCATGCTATTGACTGTTGGAAATGGTGGATGCCTCTGTATCCCCTCGGATGAGGATCGACTAAACGACATAAATGGAGTGATGCGGAAAATGCGAGTCAATTATGCAGGCTTAACCCCATCAGTTGCTCGAATTCTGGACTCCGATGTCATAAAATCGCTTAGCGGTTTGGGACTTGGGGGAGAAGCGTCGTCAGTTAGAGATGTTACCAATTGGGGTCAGGACACCAGAATCATTATAGGCTACGGCCCTTGCGAATGTACCATTGGATGTACGATAAATAGCGACACTGCTACTGGTAGGAATTATATCTCTATTGGAGAAGGAAACGGAGCTGCTATATGGATTACCAACCCCGACGACCATGAACAGCTGATGCCAGTTGGCGCTGTAGGTGAATTGCTTGTCGAAGGGCCAATTGTAGGACAAGGCTACTTGAACGACCCTGTAAAAACTGCAGCATCTTTCATCAAAGATCCTTCGTGGCTGACTGCAGGTCACAATGGATATCCTGGTCGTCAAGGACGGCTGTACAAGACTGGGGATCTCGGAAAATATGATCCTGACGGTTCTGGAGGTATTTTGTTCGTTGGAAGGAAAGATACACAAGTCAAATTGCGTGGACAGCGTGTCGAACTTGGTGAGATTGAAAGTCAGCTTATGGCCAGGTTGCCTTCAGAATTCAGCGTGATTGCCGAGGTGATTGTGCCCCAGGGGCTTGGAGGGCAACCTACGCTAGTTGCATTTATCGGGCTACAGCAAAAGAAGGGACAAGAGAATACTGATATAACATCAATTCAGCTTCCTGAAGAGCTGAGTCAACAGCTGTCAAAAGCCAGCACAGAATTGACCAAGGTTTTACCGCGATACATGGTACCAACCGCGTATATACCAGTCAACTACATTCCCGTTTTGATCTCAAGCAAGATTGATCGGAAACGACTTCGGCAATTTGGTGCGACCGTGGACTTGAGGGAAGTGAATGAAGAAACAGCCCGTAACAACAACAATTCTCGGGAGTTGGCCGACCTCGAGAAACGTTTGCGACAGGCTTGGGGTCAGATATTGAAGCTCGATGCAGAATCCATTCGACTCGACGACAATTTCTTTGCATTAGGCGGAGACTCTTTGGCGGCAATGAAACTCGTAACCGTTTGTAGAGATGAAGGCCTCGAACTCAGTGTCATCAATACTTTTAATCATCCCACGCTCTCAGCGATGGCTGAAGTCGTACACATTTACAACTCACAATCAGAGACGGAGACACCTGCATTCTCAATGATTTCTCAACCCGCCGAAAGTGCTTGTCTCGAAGCATCACAGATTTGTGGAACAAACCAGGCAGCCATCGAGAACATCTATCCTTGTACACCTACGCAGGAGTCGTTGTTCACATTTGCGCTCAAGTCAACCGAGGTATACGTTGCTCAGAGAGTCACATGTATTCCATCACATATCGACCTCGATGTCTGGAAGAGAGCATGGGAGAATGTCGTTGCGGCAATTCCTATTCTTCGGACTCGGGTAGCTCAACTTCAAGAGCCTGGCCTTCAGCAAGTTATCCTCAAAGAAGGCATCTCCTGGAGAAATTCAGATAATCTGGAGCAATATCTCGAAAGTGATCGCAAAGAGAGAATGGATCTGGGAAACAGCTTAGCTCGATATGCTATTGTCAATCAGCCAGACGACGAGAACAGATACATGGTCTGGACTATTCATCACGTAGTTTACGATGGATGGTCAGAACCGTTATTGTTGAAAGCTGTTAGCAATATTTTGCAAGGTCAAAAGGTCGGGATGCAGGCATACATGAGTGACTTCGTCAAATATGTGCGTGATATTGATGAAGTCGCCATGCAAGACTTTTGGCGACGTGAATTGGAAGATGCCGTTGGACCACAATTTCCACGTTTACCTTCTAGAGACTACTTGCCAACTCCAGATGCAAACCTTGAGATCACCATAACCCTCGAGAGGAGCACCAAGTCACCATTCACAATGGCAACGTTGATTCGTGGTGCATGGGCACTCGTGGCTTCGCAATACACAGGAAGCGACGATGTGGTATTTGGCGAGACTCTCGCAGGTCGAGATATCTCGTTGAAGGGCGTCGAAAGTATTGTTGGTCCATTGATTGCAACAGTACCTGTTCGCATAAATGTCAGCCGATCATGTTCTATTGAGGCCTATTTACAGAGTGTGCAACAAAGTATGTTGGCACGCATACCATATCAGCATATGGGGATGCAGAATATTAGAAAAGTCAGCCAGGATGCTCAGCATGCTTGCGAAGCTGGAACAGGGTTGGTTATCAATTCGGAGCCAGAATACGTGGGTAGTGATCTTGGATTTGAGTCGGGGGATGTTGAACTTGAATCACTTCATTTCAACCCTTATCCGCTAATGTTGGCTTGTGGAATACGTAAAAATGGGTTCAGGATCTGCGCAAATTTTGATAGCAGCCTGATCGAGGTCTCGCAAATGGAACGAATGCTTGAGCAATTGAGAATGGCTTATTCACAATTAACCAAAGATCTTTCTAGAAAGATCGAGGAGGTATCATGTCTTCCCGAGGCGGAATTAGACCAAATCTGGCAACGGAACCAAACTCCTCCATTGTCCCTAGATAAGTCATCCAAAAGGATTCGAGCAGATGCAAGCATCAAACAAGGATCAATTTATCCTCCAGCGGTAGTTTCCTGGGTATGTGATCCACGGAACCCATCTCTACTGTCACCTATTGGCTGTATTGGTGAGCTCTGGCTTGAAGGGGCTTTCTTTTCAGAGGAGACCGTTGCATCCCCATCCTGGCTAGTTGCTGGAAGCTCTACATACGGCGGTCGAACTGGCATAGTGGAACCCACAGGCGATATGGTTCGACTGCTAGAAGACAAAAGCTTAGTATTTGTTGGTCGAAAGGAGAATGTTATGCCGGTTCAGGGACATGCGATAGATATCACAGAACTCGAAACTCACTTGGCCAAATACCTTCCACAAAAAGTGCGTGCCGCTGCGGCAGTATATCAATCATTACAAGATGATTCTCAACAAAGCTCAAAGCAAGAGCTGTTGGTCTTGGTAGAACAACAGCCTTCTGATGAAAATGTTGAGATCTTGTCATCAGAGCACGACATAATTTGCGATGCCTCGAATTTACAAAGTTTCAAGGCGGTCATCTGTACCAAGATCCCCTTGGATCTTGCTCTAGCACTCAAAAAATTCGACAAATTCATACAAGATTCTCTTCCATCATACATGATGCCATTTGCGTATATCGTAATTGACAAAATGCCTTCTGACATGAAGGACGTTGATCATAATTTACTAAATCAGCTAGCCTCAAAAATTCCCCGAACCGTACTCTCCGAGGTTCGTCAAGGATTCAAAGAGGTCTGGTCAAACAACTCTACGAAACAGAATCTGACGCCTTCGGAAAGCATTCTCCAGGCTGCGTGGGCCAATATTCTTAGAATCCCGTCAGAGAAAATTGATGTTGATGACAACTTTTTCCGTCTTGGTGGCGACTCTGTCATGGCGATGAAACTGGTGTCAAGTCTTCGTATGCAAGGCCATGGCCTAACAGTGGCTGATATCTTTCAACACATGCGTCTTGGTGATGCTGCCAAAGTACTAAAAGTGGACCAAGTATCCATGAATAAGGTTCAGCCTTACAAGCCATTCTCGACACTGAACAGTTCAGACATCAAGTCATTCTTGTCCGATGTTGTCCAGCCGAAGCTTGCAAACCAAAGTTGGACTATTCGAGACGTATCTCCGGTGACCGACTCTCAAGCTCTGGATATTAGAGGAACTATCCAATCACTACGCACCTCCATACAATACACTATGCTGTACCTTGACGAAAGAATCGATCGACAACAACTATTCCGTGCATGCAAAGCGCTCGTCGAGACTCATGAAATCTTACGCACCGTTTTTATTAAACACGAATCAAACTTCTTTCAAGTGGTCATTGATGAGCTAGATACTTCTGATATTACTACGCTATGTGCTGACAAGGACATTGAGCAATATGCTAAGGAACTCTGCACAACGGACATTCAATCGGGCTTTGAGCTTGGATCCTCTTTCCTTAGAATACTACATGCCGAAGGCAGCAACGGTAAAGAATGCCTCGTTCTAGGATTGTCTCACGCCCTGTATGATGGTGTTTCCTTGCCCATACTCCTCCGAGATTTGGAAGTTCTCTACAAAGGAGAAAGGGTCGTCGATTTTGAACCTTTCTCGTCATACATGACACGAATTTGCAACAAGAATACCCAAACTACCGCCATTAATTACTGGCGCAATCTCCTCAATGGTTCGTCTTTATCCGTTTTGAATGGAAGATCAGCACAACGTACAGACAAAGCAATCTTCCAGGCAAAATCAGTCGATGTCTCTCAACGTCCCGAAGAGATTACCACGGCAAACTTGCTTACTGCAGCATGGGCATTAGTGCTAGCACGTCGCCTCCAGAAGCCAGATGTGATATTCGGTAGCATTACTTCAGGACGAAACATTGACCTAGCTGGTGCGGAGAATGTTGTCGGTCCATGTTATCAATTCACACCAACTCGGGTCTCATTCGAGCCCCAATGGACAGCCATGGATCTCTTAAGATTTGTCCAAAAGCAAAGTGCTGAATCTGCTGCCTATGATTTCCTCGGCTTCGATAAAATCTCCAAGCAGTGCACTCAGTGGTCATCTGACTCGGAGGCGCAATTCTTCGACTCCATTGTTCATCATCAGGACTGGGATGATTTCGACACCATGCCTTTTGCAGGAGGGGAATGCAAGGTGGATATTCTCAATCCGCACGGAGATGCGGCTACCCCTTTCAAGGCCGTCACGTTCGTTAAGGAAGGACAAATGCATGTTGGGGTGGTAGGAAGTGAAAGGGATTCGGTCTTTGTGGATACGGTTCTTGATGAGTTGGCTGCTGCTATTCAGGAATTGGCGACTAATCGGCCAGGATTGTTGCTTGATGGTCAAAGGTTTTAATTTTTGGGTTGGGTATAGTGAGTTGCATTGATTGAAATGGATTGGTATATATTTGAATTTTGTAAATACATGGGATATATGGGAAGCGAGATTTTTTTATGAGAGCAGTGATTTCAAGGTGCTTCCTCACGAAGGATTATGCTATTATGTGAAGCAGCGAGAATACTAACGTGATTTGGCCCTTCAACTCAATTGCAACCTCACATCCGCTCATTTTCCTCTTATGATACCGACTACATTTTCGAGCATCACAGTTACTTTATGACGTACATAACAACGCAATCATACCTTTCTTTCCTCACCGCACCGTGCCTATTAGAAGCCAGTAGCTAGAAAATTAACCGATTAATTTTAACTTTCTATCAAACATAACCTCACAAAGAAGGATGCCCGGGAGCATAAATGCATTCATCCATAACTTTCAGGACGAATTCTACCCGGAAATGGTAAGACTTACCTCTGTACATCCACCACCTTATTCACATGCAACAACTTCAAAAATTTACATAACAAGTAAACGTAAGTCCATGGGTCACTAGGTGGATCATTATGTACTCCCTTGTATGACCTACTATACTAGGTGCATTCTCCGTACGTAACCTTACTAGGAAGTTATCAGAATCCACGGCTAATCCAACTCCAACTAGCTCAGTAGTGGATCTCTATTAGTGGTATATTTTAGTGAACTTCTACTAGATAGACGCTAGTGGAACCCCACTCACTACCCAATTATTATCTAATCTGATGATCCGATAATCTGATAAAAATTTTGACTTTTTTTTGGCTAGGATCCATAGGTATGTCAATTCTTAGAGAACAAGTGGAATTCTCAACATCCACTCGAGTCACCGCAGAATTGCCAAGCAAGGAAAATGGAAATGCATCAGTTTTCGAGTTCCTTGTCTGTGTCTGGCCCCGGTAAAATGGAAAAATTAAAAAATCTAATCGTGAAAAGTTTGACTAGTTTTGAAGGTACAAGTACATGTGTAGGTTGCAGTCAATCTTGCTATGATGAATCACTATGTCTAGACCGATGTCGGGCTAAGTTTCATAGTGGGAGTATTCTTCTTCTTAGCATTGTTTCTTATCCAACGACAAGACAAGACAAGTTCTATAATAGGTAGTTCGAAAGGGATGTACACATACTGATTGAAAGATTTTTCCTCCACTCCAGCAAACCACTTCACCATGGCCGAGAAAATTTCTGCCTTCCCTCGCCTACTTTTGGCCGGTAGCCCATCTGCCGCTGATAAAGGCACGCTATTGCTGGGTGTGATATGTTCCATCGCAGCTGGTGTTCCCTTCCCACTAATCGGAGTCCTATTTGGTCAGCTCCTCGACGATTTCAACGCAGCCACATGTAGTGAGTCTTCTGGGTCTTCAGACAGCGAAGATCAAAGTGGAATCAACAGCAGAATCGCCATCATCGTATACCTAGCCATTGCCCAATTCGTTCTCATCTATGCGCATCTTTCATGCTGGAGTCTTCATGGCGCGCGATTGGCCCAGAGACTGCGCGAACGTTATTTGCAGAATTTGCTTCGACAGGAACCATCATATTTCGATGATTTGCCTCCTGGAGAAGTCGCCTCGCGATTAAATAACGATGTTCAGACAATTCGCTCCGGCACTTCGGAGAAAGTGGGAATAGTCCTCTCCAGTCTCTCCTTTTTCGTTACGGCTTATATTGTAGCCTTCATCAAAGACTGGAAGCTTGCAGCAATGTTACTGTCGTTGATTCCGGCCTATTTCCTGATGTCGTTTATTGGCACTTATTATATCGAAAAATACTCTGGACTCATGTCAGACCATGCAGCTACCGCCGCATCGATTGCTTCGGAAGCGCTTTCTAACATCGTTGTGGTGCAGGCTTTTGGTGGAAATTCTCGATTGGAGAACAAATTCTCTACTGCACTTAAAGCTTCGAGGTCTGAAGGCTTGAAAAAAGCAACGGCGATTGGTATACAGTCCGGATTCTTGTATTTCATTGCTTATTCCGCCAACGGATTAGCATTTTGGCAAGGAAGTAAAAGTATCGCAAATTCTGTGCGCAACAACACTGCAGGCGTCACTGTTGGTGCTACTTTTACAGTTATCTTTATCCTGGTCGAGGGTTAGTAAGACTTGAATTTGCCTGCAGGAGTTACACTAACACGATAACAGCTACCTTGCTTTTGAGTCAAGTTGCGCCTTTCCTCCATCTGTTCATAGCAGCTGTCGCCTCGTACAAAAAGCTACGTGTAGATATAGATCGACAACCACTGATCGATGGCACCACCGATTCAGGTATTCGACTTCCACAGGCAGAGGGAGGCTTCGAGTTCAAGAACGTTTCATTCACCTATCCTTCCAGGCCTGAGATTACAGTTCTGGATAATATTACTTTTTCCATCCCTGCTAATAAGAGCACGGCCATCATAGGGCTTTCGGGAAGTGGAAAGTCGACTGTCGCTGGTCTGGTCACAAGATTGTATGACCCTACGCATGGCCAAATTCTCTTCGACGGCCAGGATATTCGCGAGGTTAATGCCCGTGATTTGAGAGGTTACCTTAGCTTGGTACAACAGGAACCATCTCTCCTCGACCGTTCACTCTTGGAAAATATCGCACACGGCTTGATAAACTCGAGCCATGCAAATCATGCGCATTTGAAGACAGCACTTAACAGTTCAGAACTTTCAAATCTAGCAAATGAGGTCAGAGAGGGTAAAGATCTCATGACTGCTGCAGAATCACGAGCTCCGGAAATCGTCGAAATAGCCAAGTTAGTTCGAAAAGCCGCAGAGCTTGCAGATGCAGATTCCTTCATTACTGCCTTGCAACATGGATACGGAACTACCGTCGGATCTAGTGGACGCTTGATAAGTGGTGGACAGAAGCAAAGAGTGGCTCTTGCTAGAGCACTTGTTAAGGATCCCGCTGTTCTTATTTTGGACGAAGCAACAGCCTCTTTGGACTCAAGAAGTGAACAACGTATTCAACAGGCCATCAACAAGATTGCTAGTGGTAGAACTATGATCACTATTGCGCATCGTCTGTCCACAATCACCAACGCGGATAATATCATCGTGATGCACAAAGGTCATATCGTGGAACAAGGAAGCCACTCCGTATTGATGGCTAAGAATGGAGCATACGCTGATCTAGTCAAATTGCAAGGCCTTGGATCTGCATCCGGAAAAAATGAAAGAGCTAGCATAGATAGTGTTAGTAAATCTGTAGCAACTTCAGTTACCGACGGCGATGTTGAGAAGAGCAGCCTGAGAAGCGCCCCCCTTGGGGATGCGGGAAAACCCGAATTCTCAGCAAAGGAAGAAGCCGTCGCTGATTCGCCGGAGGAAGAACAAGAACCTGAAACTCCGAACAAATCTTTATGGGCTTTAATGAAGGGCTATGCTCCAGCATTGCGACCACACTTGCTTATGATATTTATCTCCCTTGTTGGCGCCGTTGTTGTTGGCGGAGCTTTCTCTGGCGAAGCCGTCATTTTCGGAAATACAGTTGGAAGTCTGAATCCTTGCAAGAGCGCCAATTATATTGATACCCGAGGAAACTTCTACGGACTTTTATTCTTCATCCTTGCGATTATTGAGTTCTTCGGTAATTTGGTCAGTTGGGCAGGATTCGGCTGGATCTCCGAGAAAATTGTTTTTACGGTGAGAGTCTTGTCATTCCGATCATTGTTCGAACAAGATCTTCAATGGCATCAATCTGACGGCCGAACACCAGCTGTACTCCTCTCATATATTACCAGGGATGGTAACGCTTTGGCTGGTTTGAGCGGATCGGTCATTGGCACATTATTCTCCATTTCCGTGAATCTCATCGCAGCAATTGTTTTGACTCACATCATAGCCTGGAGAATAGCACTTGTCTGCTTGGCTCTAGTACCACTCTTACTTGGAGCTGGACTGATGGAACTTCGAGTACTTGGTCAATTTGAGGATCGACACGAAAATGCTTATACTCAGTCAGTCGACATTGGTGTCGAAGCCATTACCTCCATCAAGATCATCGCGTCTCTTTCGCTTGAGGAAGAGACACTAGCGACTTACCGAAGATCTTTGAAAGGGCCTCGCACGGAGACTTTCAAAGTTAGTCTCCTAGCAAGTCTTTGGCAGGCGACAACCTATTTCCTTGGAAATCTTGTGAATGCACTAGCATATTGGTGGGGTGCCAAACAAATTCTAGCGGGCAACTACACACAAACACAATTCCTTATTGTCGTATTCTCCCTCCTTGTCAGCGCATTACTCTGGAGTCAAATGTTCGCTCTCGCACCAGAACTTTCCAATGCTCGGGCGGCCATGGCAAGAATCTTGAGTCTCATTGAAATTGGATCGGATAAGATGCAAGGACATGTGGAGGATCTACCATCTACTGATATCGAGGCCACGGCCGAAACGAAACCCCCAATTTCATCCTCCGGAGCCTCCAGTGTACAACTACGGGATATCCACTTCTCCTATCCTGCTAGACCAGATATGCAAGTATTAAACGGCATGAACATTGATATTCAGCCCGGAAAATTTTGTGCTCTTGTTGGTCCATCCGGTGCTGGTAAATCGACGATCATTTCATTGGTCGAACGATTATACACACCACAAACTGGATCCATCATTATTGACGGCGTTGACGTGACGAAGCACCGAGATGTCGCCTTCCGCGATTCTATCGCTCTAGTACCACAAGAAAGCGTGCTCTTTGAAGGAACTGTGGAGTTCAACATTGGATTTGGAGCTAGACCCGGTCATGAAGTAAGCATGGACGAGATCATCGCCGCATGTAAACTCGCCAATATCCATGACACTATCGCAGCCTTACCAGATGGATACCAGACTCTCTGCGGAACCAACGGTAACCAATTCTCAGGAGGACAGAAACAAAGATTATCGATCGCTCGCGCGCTCGTTCGAAAGCCTAAGTTGTTGATTCTAGACGAATCAACTAGTGCTTTAGATGCGGAGTCGGAAAAGCTCTTGCAAGATGGACTTGAGAAGGCCGCGAGGGGAATCACGGTTATTGCTATTGCTCATCGTTTACGGACGATTAGAAAGGCGGATATCATTTTCTTGGTGGATGCGGGAAGATGTGTGGATCAGGGATCACATGAGGAGTTGCTGGAGAGGTCGGAAAGTTATAGGGCTAATGTCATGCATCAAACAGTGGTTTAGTATGCATATTTTAAGCGTGGATTTTGTATATATTTTGAGTATTTCTTCAACAATATTTAGATTTTAATAATACTAGACTTTGTATCAAATTGTTTATAGTCAGTGCGTTGATCCTAAAATGTCTAGTTGTTTATAGCACCGAGGCATCATTGCTAAACGGTGCCTGGCAACCCTATGGGTTTTCGTGATCAACTGTATCACCACGCTGTTCTCCGCAAAAACTGCATAGACTACTAAATCTGACATAGCATTCTGTATTTTTCTATAAAAATAGAATGCAAGGGGTGAGAATGAATTCTCCTTGCCATTTCAGGATAGATCTTTGCATGGAGTATTGCCAAGCTAGATTCGGAAGTGTGGTTGTAGCAACTCAGAATACCCGTCAGTGAATGAGGATATGAATGAGGCTATAGCGGATATCGCGCTTTAGCTATAACATAATCTTTTGCTAAATATTATTTGCTGTACTTTAGCCATTTAATTAAAGCATAAAATCCTACATTCTACTCATTTCCTCAAGCGGGCGTGAAGATGACAATAATGGACAAGGGGGGTCATATGGATAAGTACCAATCGGAATACGGCCAAAGCAGGGCTTTGAGTCATGCCTTGACATTTAGATGACGAATGCGGAATGTGTGTGCTGCAATTGTCTCGGTTCGGAAAAGTGGCTGGAAGCCTCAGATGAGACAAGTGTCATTGCCCTGTATCGGCTCGGCATATATGCTAGAGACGGGATTGTCTAATTCCCCAACGAATTTCTTCACCGGAGAGTGTTCTGGGTGCTTAGGGCTGAAACGCAAGGCTAGAAAGAAGCAAAAATGTGTGAGACCACAGGTCAAAGTCACGCGATGCGCTAAAAAGAAGTAATTTAATAAGATTGCATGTACACTTCAAGCCATAGTCTCTAGATCTGCAGCGGGAGTCAAGCCATGATTTTAGGCTAGATCATTCAAGGCTTAAGGGAAAACAAAGCATGTACCACGCGAGGCTGACCGTTGACATGCAGCGCGGCTCAAGTTCTCCTCACAAACAACGCAGAAAGGTACGTGAGACTTGACGAAAAGGAAAAGAGACTTCAATACACCACATCATTAAAAATGGCTCACATAGCACGAAATGATAAGGCAAAGTCTCGAGTGCTTCTCTTGCCCTACCAACAACCGAGATCTCGACAATTTTACCTGGCTTCTCCCGAGTTCTCGGATCTCGAGTAACAAGACCCGAAGTCCTGCTCCGAGATTGTGAGACCTTCGGGTACTTTCAGCGGAAATATAACACACGTGATGAGTACAAGAATTTCGGTGCATAAAGATGGACTACTTCTCATATACCCTAGTATCCTATGAAAGCGTGGGAGGATATGTTGTATTGCTTTGCTTCTTCAAGCGAACTTTTTCGATACTGGAATGAAGCGAAAGCGAAGAGGGGAGATTGGGGGGAATGCAGAAGAAAAAGCAAAGATATCTTGATGTTCCCCATGGTTTCCCCCACACCGCTCCTTCTACAACGGGTGTTTGCAGTGGTGCTTGCAATTCCCCCCTCGACGCTTTCAACCGCTTGGGAGCGGAATTGACACAATCTCAATGTATGGTAGATATTGGGAACAATCCGAAAACTTTATATGATGAACCGACCGAAAAGCCATTCTGGTTTCATGCGAGAAGCCGTAGGTAGGTCTCAAATATGTAGGTTAAAGTCGGAAAATATAATCTATCATTTTTGTTTTCAATACCGAGAACGGAACGCATGAATAAGCATTGATAATTGCTTTTTGAACAATATTGACAACCTTTTGGAAGTATTTATAATACCTGCCTCTTCTTCTGAGACAAATTGAACAATGTGATTTATGATTAAAAGCATGCTTCGTGGCTGAGAATCCAAAGACATCCCTCTCTTGTCCAACCAACCAGCTGCAAACTCTCGCAGATGACTTTATCGAAAAAAGAAAAAGACAACAAATGACCGGAGGTATTTCCTATCACAAATACTACAAATGCGGAATCTATAGGAAGCTCTTAACCTGAGCAGTCAATTCTCCTCAAGATTTTTGCTTTCATTCCAGGTTTGGATAGAACGAAAAGGTTACGTTTCTAACAAAGTAATGTGTAGGATGATGAGGTTTTATCAAGTACGAGTGTAACCATCCACTCCACCTCATTCATCCGTAAGTCCCTATGGTGCATTAGGTGATACGACAACAGGAGCTGCACGACGCGTTCGCAACTTTGCTCCGAGAGCTGGGGTTGCCGTCCCATCATTTTTCTACAGCTGCAGGCATAGTTTTTGAACCCGCATCGCTCTAAAAGGCGCCCACGAATTATTCATGCAGGAATTTCCGTATGCGTTTATACTGCATACCGCATATCGTGCATCTGCAACGCACACCATCGGGGAAATGAGAAGATAGCATTCTTTATTTCTTTTTCATGGGGGAATGGCGGATGGGGAAAATGCGCGGGAGAATGGCGTAGCTAGGTAGATTTAATAGTTAATTGATTGCGAACTTCCGATAAAATAAAGACAAGACAGGACGTGTACTTTGATAGTCGGACTCACCTATATAGTGTGATAGTATATGGGACATACGATAGGCTTACTGAGAGACTGATAGCTGCACTGACAAGACTTCGATAACGGCATCCAAGCACGATATAAGAATACACCATTCTCTTTCGCCGATTGCCATATTTTATTCCGGTCGGGGTGGTGCGGACAACAGGAGGGGCTTGGTATAATATATCCAATCCCAATTCGGAACCCAGTATCTAGCATGATAACATCATATCATATCATTTTGAAAGAAGTCTAGGAAGTCTTGATATCAGAAATTTATATAGGGGAGAGGAGGTGAGGAATAGAAAAGGTTTTCGTGACGGTGCGGTTTTATGCTGTGGACGAGATTATTATTGTGTCTTGTGAATTCCGTTGCGCATTCTCCTAATCCTTCAATCACCATCTCGCATATCTGCTGGATACATTATCTACCATAAAACAGCATTTCTGGTTCAGACTCATGTGCATTTTGGTAGGGTTATGGAGTTGTCTGTGTGGAGAAGGGGTGATTATTGGATGACAATTCCAGTAGTGGATATTCTCCCACTGCGATTTTCATAATACATATTGTAAGATCTTACATACTCCGTACATACTTGTACATACATATATACCTGGGAATACATACCTGGGGATACTAGATAATGATTTTAGACAGATAATTTTGCTCAATTCTTTATTTTCATTGTGACTAGATAGGTAATAGGTGGGTATCAAACAAGCTGTCTTTGCGGATAGTTTAGTCTTACTGTATTACTGAATTGCTGTTCTTTGCCTTGTCTTGCCTTCCCTCAGCACAGCAATTTTCCTTTCGTTTTGATTATCTATTCGGAAGAAAGGATATATACAACATTTTAAGCCGATTTCTAATAAAATATATACCAAAACTCAGTCATACGGCATATTCATTCATATCACTCTTTCTTCATAAAAATAACTCCCCACGCTTTTATGATGCTACTCATTATACACTTGTTCAACAGCCAACCAAAAACCTGACCACTAATAAGCATCGGAAACTAAATTCAGATAAACCGTCACCGTAAACCACAACCATAAACCATAAACCCCACTATCCGCCACCCTTACACATTATTTCACCCCCCATTTCACACTTTCCAATTGTGGATTTGATCCGCTGAAGACCGCATGCCACTCTAATACTCATGCTAACAAATAATAATAATAATAATAATAATGATAATACAACACAACTCATCCATCTAGCTAACCCAATTTTGAACACTCCAACCTCTTTATCCTATAGCTCCCACACCCACTCCAACCGTAAGAGACGCCACCACATCCCGTTTCTCTCGTTGCTCACTTGTTCCTCAAGCGTAATTTCTAAATCCAATCCAATCCAAAACTAATCTCATCATTAGTTGCAGCACACATTTACCAATTCGGCAGGCCGAGGCCGCCCATGCTCGTAACACCAAATCGCACATTGCATCGCGCATCTTGTACAGCTTAAGGATCCCAAATCTGTCATTGTCATTCAACTGGTTCCCTAATCTGCCACAAATTACTTCTTCTAGCTTGTGCTCAGCTTCTCATGCTCATGCTCATGCTCATCCACAATAACCTCTTACTCCGACACAATATACTTCCCCGCGAGACCTTCCTGTCTATGATATCCGACTCTTTGTGTGTAGCAGAGAAGACAACGGCGCAATGCTTCCCACTCCACTGACTCCCCCTCACGGAAGTTCGACAGACAATATCGAGAATGATTCATCCAGTGGTCGCATATTACTAGATGCACCGGAAACTCCCTCTACAAATCACCCTTTTGCGCTAGCAACACCGACGAGCAATTCAAGTATGATCCTCAACGGCCCTAGCGGAGCCTATACACCAGGAAGCCGTTCCTTTCCCGAGGATATGATGGAAGAATCAGATCAGGATATGTCAGATGGAGGAGCGCCTTTGACAACGATACCCTCACACGCAGAACAACTCAACGCTGCAATGGAAGCAGTAGGTTCCGGGATAATGGGCCAGTATATTCTGGGAGGAACGCACCATCATCTTCAAATTCAATCTTTACCCAATTCTTTCTCTACACAAACATCCTTGGGTGAATTGGATGTTCCAACAGGGGTAGGGGGTAACTCATTCCCGTATGAGGGAGATACACCTTTACCTTTACTCGAAGTCAATAATACTACGGATTTACCGGCTGTAATGTCGGAAGTTTCACAACAACTACAACATATTCAGGATGGGCAGGAACATGGTGATTTTGAGTCGGCCCCGGATGAACACTATGATACGTTCATAAATCACAATCAGAGTACATTACCCCCTGCTTCATTTGTTAATGATTTCCTTATGCCAGATCCTCCTCTTCTAGTAGAAGGGGATTTAGCACTCCTAGATGAGGAGACACCAATTATTTTATCCGCTGGGCCAGAATCAAATGGCCAGGGGCCTGATGTTAATCAAGGTCTTGAATATGTTATTGACCCTGACATTGACTATGATGCTGACCATGACGTTGACACTGATGCTGATGCTGACGTAGCTCAAGTTGACAGCCAGCTCAACATGAATCTCGGCGACTTTCTTAGCGACTGGGCAACAACTGTACCCCGCAGAGTCCCAGGGCATTCCAAAAAGGGGGTTCCCTCGCAAGCTGCTATCACTAGTCATATTCTTGCCCGAGATCTTATGCCCATGCGAAGGTGTGACCTTCAAGGCGATGACTGTGATATACAGAGAATCGATTGGAAAGACTTAGGTGTGACACGACTGGAAGCCAGGCAAAGGCGTCGGGCTACCTATAAGAATTATACCAACCTCATATACCCCAACCGCCCACAGCTTTATGTAAGTTTACTCGTGCTTCTGGCCTAGGTATTGTATTGATAGAATTTAGCCGCGACAGTTAGGTTTGAGACTTGCAAACTGCGATAACTACTTCAAATTTCGGCGAATGGATTTTCAACATGACGTTCACATCCGTCATTTTCAATTGCGCAACCTAATTAGCTGCCTTTCGCAAAACTGTGTAACATACGCTGCAAAAACAAAGGTCTTGCATTATGACCCCACCATTGGATCCATTCCCCGTATGCTGATGGATCTGGGAAATCCAAGGCTATCGGCATTTCATACCATCTCCAATGCATGCCAAATCTCTACTCTGACCAGTGGCCACGAGCTTGTTGTTGCGGGTGGATTTGAGGGGCAATACGCTCTGATTAGTACTAGGGCCCATAAGGATGCAAAACACGTTGAAGGCTTAATCACAGAACATCCCAACGACATAACAAACCATGCCCAAGTTCATCTTTCGAGATCTTCGTCACCTTTAGTTACTTTTGCTTCAAACGACACGGGCGTTAGAACTCTTGATGTTACTACTAATAAGTTCATCTCAGATCACTATTATGATCATGCTATGAACTGCACAGCCGTATCACCCGATCGACGTCTACGTGTATTGGTCGGCGATACTCGCAGAGTTATGATCTGCAATTCCGAAACAGGCCAAGTTTTACAAGAACTCGAGGGTCATCTTGACTTTGGATTCGCCTGTGACTGGTCTGAGGACGGATGGACGGTAGCCACTGGAAACCAGGACATGCAAGTGAAGATTTGGGATGCTCGGTATTGGAATCGACCCGTAGCAAGTATTGCTGCAGATATGGCTGGCGTCAGGAAACTTAAGTTTTCTCCCTTGGGTACTGGTAGGCCGATTTTGGTCGCGGCAGAACCAGCGGATTATGTCAATATTATAGATGCTGAAACCTTCGACAGTAAACAGACTCTCAGCTTCTTAGGGGAGATTGGAGGCTTCGACTTCACCAATGATGGTCAAGACTTGATTGTTGCAAATTGCGATACCTTGAGGGGTGGAATCATGGAATTCGAACGTTGCGATTTTGCGACCGAAGGTCTTTGTGGGAAAGATGAACAAATTCGATTTATGATGTCGGGGAAGAAACGAGAGTTTGGCAATACCAGTATGGCCGACGACATATTGGAGGAGCCACCAGAACTACGAGGGACTACGAAGCGCCGAGAGAGAAGAGCAGCTCTTTTAACAGATTTAGGGCTATTTTAAGCATTGCAGTACGCCAAAAATTTCGGTCAAGAGTTGGTATTTACACTATTCGAGGGTCTATGCGATGATTTTCAAATAATACCTCAAGTAATTGAGGGAAATTGCTTCGTTTTCATTCCTTTTAACAAAATCGAAAACCTTTACCTTCACCTTATTCCTTCTCATTCAATTTCAAATTCGCCACCAGCCAGCTCAGCTCTCAGAGCTAACGCAGCGTTTTTCTTTTGTTTTCTTGGGTTTTTGTTGGCATCATTTGGAGTCTGTCATTCATCATCATCTTTGGCGATTCGGCATGTGGGATGGATGAATAGCATATTGGGAGGAAAAACATTGGCATGGAATGATGAATACCATTTTGGTTCAACTATCTGCGACATGGGCACATGAATTATGTTCAGATATTGTATCCTGGTATCCAACATGGGCTACACTACGAATTTTTAAGTTAGCGATGGAGTCGGGAGCGAGTTTTATTTTTTTTGCTCAATTTCACCCTAAGCGATTTTATTGGGCATTGTTTAGGGTTTGGTTGGAAGGATTCGGTATAGGTAAGATTGGGTGAGATGGTATATGGAATGGAAATGGGAATGGGAATTCAAATGCATATGGAGCATTACAGTTTGTCTATACTTTACTTCTCTTTAATTTATAGGCATCTTCAGAGAAGCTGTCAGGTATCTTCGGTAGGAACTCGGAAGGAAAAAGTATCAGAGCTTGAACTTGAATTTGTGGTTGAGATATGAATTTGTGGTTGAGATGTGAATTTGTGGTTGAGATGTGAGAATGGGATTGAGATGTGAGAATGGGATTGTGGATTTTACCAGCCGGAAGTATATGGAGAGTTTGAAGTGGATGCAAGGATTGAGGAGATGTCTGGAATGCGGCGGGATGAAATGAAATGGTATATACTAGGTAGTAATTTCGATGGCATGGATGAATATACAAAAGTTTTGTCCCAGCGAATCTGGATCTACATTCCGTTTTTCGAGCTGCTTGATTTATTTAGTATGCATTTTGTGGGTTTCAATTATGTATGGAAGAGCGGGAATATGCTGGGTGGTTATATGGTTCTTAGTGGAGCTGCTAGTGCGATATTTATATATCTTATAAAATTTATCAGTTCTCGGATTGACAGTTTAGATGGAGTTTCTTGGGTTCTTTGATCTCTCTAGCTCTAGATACTTGAAAACCAAAATGTGGATAAAGTGATTTTTAGTTGGTGGTGTGAGATATCTTTTTTTCTTTTCATTGTTAGATCACCTAGTGGATGGGTACCCTGGGATTGTTTTGATGGGAGAGGGGTGGGGGTGGAGGTTCGGGGTTGTGTTGAAGATTATTATTCTAGAGTTACATTGGGCTCTCTAAAAGGATCATCTATTTTGCATAATCCATTCCTCATACTCAGTTCTCTACCCCTAAATCCCAGGGCATTACCGCGTCATCTGTCCACACGCCCCTTTTTGGTTTCCACTGCAATCGAGAAGTTAGTATTATCGATCAACGCAAGATTTTTGAGGGAGTTAAGTTAAGGGGTAAAGTTTTCCTTGAGAAACAAAAAGCATATGAATATACGAAGACACGTAAAAGCGGAATGTGAGGACGAAGAGACAGGATTAGATAGTAAGAATCAATTTAGTAAATGCATCAATCCTACCATCGCATATTGTTCCTGCGGTAAACACTTATGACATAATTCCTGCCACTCTTCACTCATATTTTCCTTGGTTCCATAAATACAATATTTAAGCAACGGTCTCCACTCCAGCCATGTTTCTCTCTAGCAAGAATCGAGCTCCTTCTCGTGCAGCTGCTTCTTCTGCCTCGCTCCAGTATTCTAGGTGGAGTTCTTTTGCTTTTTTTTTCTTCAAATTGCACTAGGAGACGTGCTACTCCTTGATGATGGTAGGAGGGATGAGTGGCTAGTATATTAGGGAACTATTTGGAACATTTCAGTGATTAATTTCATTCACTTACCGTACAAACAAGACTCGAAAATAAACATACATAGCATAGCATAGCATACATAGCATACTACACAGCTCCTCTCATCAACCCACCTCGGCAAAAAGCTATCTCAAAACAAAATTCACAAACTCCCTCTTCTCACCCTCCCGGCTTCCACGTCGCCTCAATCTTAGGCGGAGCCGTCGGAAATGCATTTTTCTCATTGATATGCCAATGGCAGCACAGACTAACTCGCCACTCTCACGGCGATGCGCGGTAATCTAGTGAGTGACTGGCGGGATTGCGGGAGTGGGTTTCCTAAAAATTTTCTTGGGATGGTTGGATGGCGGTGGGGAGGTCATCAGCGTGTGGAGTTTGGATTGAGACGAAGGGGCGGTAGGGTGTTCGGTTGGACTTTTTGGATGAGGAGGGTTGTGGTGTCGATTTTGGCGTGGGTGGTGGCGGTGGTGATGGGGAAGGTAGATATTCTTTTGAGGGGGAGGGGTTGTTGGGTTGGTATGGAGGGGGAAGATAGGAGTGAAATGTTAGGATGTTGAGATCTGGGTGACTGTTAGTGTAGTGATTTATGCGGATTTGAATTGCTTTATCTATCTCTGTTACTCTTGATATTGGGTTATCATCAAATCTTTCGGGGATAAATACATCTTACATGTATATTCATCACAAGCATTAGCAATTGTTGGTAAGTGTTGGGCCTGGTTGGAACTTGTTGGTCTGACATGAAATATCTATTGGTATAGTATACCTCAAAACGGACATTTCTTATCTTGAAAATGGAATATCAAAGTTCTAGTTTTCCTGCCTGGGTAGATACAACATAAGTAAGTAATGTTTGATACATGTAATTTTATGAGAAAATTCTATATTCATATAACTTTGATAACATCGGGGTTTCTTTTCTAGATAGCGCGCAAATAGGTTTAAAGAATTTGGCGAAATGTATTTTCATACTTTTATTTTATTTTATTTGTATGTTGGAAATAGATGGTATGTTCACAGATTGTGTTATTCTAAATTTCCTTCTCGCGGAAACTAGTAGGGTTGAACTGAAGTCTCAAGTCCTACTTGTTGCACGAGGATTCTACAAACCCGATGGAAATAACCCCAACATCTAAACGTCGCAGAGAAATTTACACTTAAAATAGCAGAGACCAAAAAAGCAGGCTCACCTATTCATCAGGAAAAACATGATGAGTCTACGAAAATCAGGTTAACTAGCTATAACTGATAAGTTTCCCCCAGAGCAGCGCGGAGGTGACATATAGATGGGTGATCTAAACCATAGCTGGAGGAGAAATAAAACCCGAATATAGATTAAGCATACTTATTATGGTTCTCGATGGTATGGCCCTGCCCATTGGTGTGGATGGACAGAAAATCATATCCTGTTGGTACGAGAAGGATACGGAAGACGTAGCACCCACGGATTACGTAGGTCCTGTATGTCTAATTGTATTCTGTCTAAAGAGCTAGCTACATATTGAAAGTAGTAAGTCTTATATAGACTTACTAAAAGAGCTAGTCTCTTTCGCGTTCGCTTAGTTCTTTATTACAGTAGTAATTAAATTGAAGTCATTCACTTCGTTCACACATATCCATTCCGTGGTCCCAAATCCTGTATATATATGCAACATGCAGTTTCTACGATGGCGATGGCGGTTATGATTTTGGTGCGGAATACTGCGGGTATGGTGGTGCTGGGGGCGGGATTGTCCTTGTATGCATATAGCAAATTGGGGTTTGAGTG
The DNA here is from genome assembly GCF_000146945.2 of Sclerotinia sclerotiorum 1980 UF-70. Lineage (NCBI taxonomy): Eukaryota > Fungi > Ascomycota > Leotiomycetes > Helotiales > Sclerotiniaceae > Sclerotinia > Sclerotinia sclerotiorum. The sequence goes on from NW_001820831.1 coordinate 731,442, forward strand.
GGAAAATTCTGGATTGGGGTTTATGGCGCTTGGTTTTGTTTTGGTGTCGTTGTTTTTGGTGAGGTTTGGAGAGGAGTAGACTAGGTTCGGTGGTGGGGTTGGTGTGCAGTTGTAGGGGGGGGTAAAAGGGGAGGTAAGAGGGGAGTTAAGAGGGGAGGCAAAAGAGAAGGGGAGGTAAGAACGGACACAGATCAATATCTTAATTGATCATATATAATAAAGCCATCAGCTTAATCATTATCAAACATAGTATCTAGTATCTAGTATCATTATATACACTAATTATACCAGATCAGCATCTATTTAATACTTTATTTATAAATATTCATAATTAAAATATATTATATAATATTTAAGTTTCTCAAATCGTATGTTACGAGGTTTGCCGTCTAGATCACGTGGAAGTGCTCTAGGCTCTCGAAGTAGGTTTATAACTAGGCGTCAAGCAGGGACTTGAAGTAATGACAATAATGATATGCAATTCGTAACTAATAGTAGAGTATACTAAATGATTGATCTTGAGCACGAAGCTCTATACAAAAGAAATCCATCTTGATTATATAGTCCTTCGTGCCTATGGTTAACTAGGAATCGTCGTTCCTGGGAACGAGCGTTCCTGGTTGTTCCTAGGAACGTTCGTTCCTCACCGTTCCATCACATGTTTTATGGTCATGTGACATACTAATCGTTTTGGACGTAACATCGTAGTATAAGATTATAAGATCTTATAATACTATTTATTATAATTATTAAAAGATTGGGTGGAAGAGGCCTCTATATTGACTATATTACTACGTGTGTAGGCATATTAAGATCTCCTCTTGGTATCCTCGGAGGGGACCAATATGCCTGCTTATGGTTCATCTAATCTAGCCTGTTTAGGTAACCGTATTACTAATCACGACACGTGATTAGTACCGGTAACTTCTATTCCTTTTAACAATAATAATAATAAAATAAACTTATATTTTTCTTATCTCTCTCTCTCTCTCTTCTCCCTCCTTCTTCTTCCTTCCTTTTCTTCTCCCTTCCCTATCCTCCTCCTTTCACCTGTTACGAGGTTTGCCGTCTAGATCACGTGGAAGTGCTCCAGGCTCTCGAGGTGGTTTATAACTAGGCGTCAAGCAGGGACTTAAAGTAATGACAATAATGCAATTCGTAACTAATAGTAGAGTATACTAAATGATTGATCTTGAGCACGAAGCTCTATACAAAGGAAATCCATCTTGATTATATAGACCTTCGTGTTCTAGCTGATCAGTAGGATCAGTATGGCTCAGTACTGAGCTTGCTGATCCTTACTGAGTCAGTCACATGATATTGGTAGCACGTGAGCGTCTTCTTGTTACCCGGTGTAACATCACCCCTCAAACCCCGTTTAAAACAACTTACATGTTACGACGGCTATCTTCTGGGATGCGAAGACTCAACACCTGTACGCGGTGCATCCTACGAACCTCCAGCTCTCTTATGAGAGTCTGCAGAGCTAAGTTTGAGTTATTTGATGGAGTCGTGGTAATTGGAAGAGGAAGAGGCGCCCGATCACGACGTTTTTACCCGTTTGCGGTTTTTTGACAGTTGCATTATCGAAATGCGCTCTCTACAACACTACCTTTATTACGAAACAGAGGACAACACCATCATCTACGACAATACGCCACGAAATCATCTCACTTCTTAAAAGTGAGACTCCTCTGGAACATATAGTACAACTCGACATCTTTGACGCGTATATGTTATATACTGTATACCTCCCATGATCGACACGACTGAAACGACAACAATTTATATACCTTCCATACGGGAACACCGGAGGAGTACTGTTGAAGGACCTGAGCTGATGACGAAACTTACTCTGCTCTCATTCAGCGGAGGTATGCTACTTACGGAATCGGGACACCCGTACAAGCCACTACCTGTGCATGCTATAGTTACGCTATATGAGGATTGGTGCTCCTTCATAAGCTTTCTATTGGCAGGATGATCAGAATGAGGACGAGGCAATCCTGACGGTGGGCGATTACAGTACGTTCTGGTATATAAGGAGTAATTGGATTGATGGTATCGGGAAGGGGATCAGGGATGAAGGGTTTTCGAGTACAATGTTTTAATAGTATGAGGGGAAGGGAGAGAGATCAAGAGCCAGTGATCTAGTGGACGAGGATGACCACAATTACAACCCCAAAAGGCCTACCGGCTCAAACCCCCCCTGCGAAGGCAATCATGTAAACCCTGCCCTAGCCCCCTTTAAATTGTATATAAATACTCCCCCTAGCTAGCTAGTAAACCACTCAGAGGCTTCTCCTCTGAGCGTCATTTGTCCAAAACTGGAATAGATGGCTAAGGTTATCACGCGCCAAGGCGCGTGGGCCTACGGCCTATGACGATAAACACAATCAATCAATCAATCAATCAATCACGGCTATCTTCTATGCCGCGTCACATGACTAAACCAAGGTAACGTGATTAAAGTCACGTTATGGACCGCTGCGCGGTCCTGACTAGCCATAGGCATGAAGGTCTATATAATCAAGATGGATTTCTTTTGTATAGAGCTTCGTGCTCAAGATCAATCATTTAGTATACTCTACTATTAGTTACGAATTGCATTATTGTCATTACTTTAAGTCCCTGCTTGACGCCTAGTTATAAACCACCTCGAGAGCCTGGAGCACTTCCACGTGATCTAGACGGTAAACCTCGTAACACTTTGAGCACCATTACTGCTTCAAGTACCGATTCGATAAGTAACGATACTATGTCTTCCAAGATACCATAGCTCAGCGATCCCGCTACGATTAGCCAGGCCACTCCCGAAAGTACCGATAAGGACGGAGACATCGCTATGGGAGGTATCGAAGACCCCAAGGAGATTACCGTCACCGAGATTCTTAAAGTTGCCCTACCAGATCGATTCATAGGCAATCGATAAGAGCTAGAAATCTTCTTATTTCAATTTGAGATCTACTTCCAATTCAATCAGGATAAGTTCAATCATAATACCGATAAAAGTGTCTGGACTGCCTTCTACCTCAGAGGAGAAGCTGCTAAGTGGATCCAATTATACCTCAAGGATTATTTCATCAATTTGAGCGAGTCTAAGAAGCGAATGTATTTAATTCAAGCTATCTTTGGGAGATTCGAAGGGTTTAAGAGAGAGATATGATGAGTATTCGGGAACATCAATGAATTATGTGACGCTGAGTCCAAGATCTATAGCCTCAAGCAAACAGGGTCAGCAGTCAAGTACATTGTGGAATTCAGGAGGTATATAGGTACCATTGGATGGGAAGAGAACGCGACGATGAACCATTACCGAAAAGGGCTCAAGTTTGAGGTCAGGCTAGAACTGGATCGCAATTGCATTTGGGAAGACCTAAACAAATTAATCGAGGAATCTATTAAGGCGGATGAGATGCTTTACGAGTATCAGAAGGAACGCTGATCTTCCAATGTCTATGGAAACCGAGATCGTGGTAAGTACCACAAGAATGAAGGAAGATCTCGAGTAAACAGATAATCTTATAGAGAATCAATGCAATTGGATGCAACGTTTAAGAACAAATTATTTAAGGAAGAGGTAGAACGCAGATGCAAGGATAAGCTATGCTTCGAATGTGGCAAACCAGGCCATCGGGCCAGGGATTGTCGAAGCAAGAGATCATCAGGAGGAGGTTATCACAAGAAGTTCGGCAAAGGTCAACTCAATGCTACCTTTGTACCCCAACTATACGCTTCATATCCAATCGAAGACGATAGTTACGAACGTAAAGAACGTCAAAAGGAAATTGATGCAATACTACAAGACCAGGAAGGGTTGATGTTGCCCAAAAGTGACGCCACTCTTGAGGAGTGGTTAATTGGGTTCATATAATCATTCTTCAGGTCAACACTCCCCCTCAGGGATTGCCGAATCAGGATATGCCATTATTTTTTTGAGGCTATTCCTGGATATGATTGGCTGATCCGATCTGAGTTGATTGGCCGGATAACATAGTCCTCTGCCTTTTACTGTCTAACATTTTTTCTAGACTCTGGGGCATGTATGCAAGAGTAGGGTTCTGAGAGCATCTGATTGGCTCTACCCCTCTTCAGAGGCTTGTTCCGTCGAGGTGCATGGGGATCGCTCGCTTGGAGTTTTTAGGAGTAACTCTCATTGGATGCGATATAATCGATAATGTAACTTTTTACTGAAGAATATGATGATTGCAAGTTGCGCTGGTAGTGGAAATTATAAATGATACCACTGGACCATGGGACCGCAAACCGGGCTCATAACTGTTGCCCAAAAGTGACGCCACTCTTGAGGAGTGGTTAATTGGGTTCATATAATCATTCTTCAGGTCAACAGTTGAACACTATAGATCGATATGAATTGGAGTGTCTACGAACCCCTTCATTTCCTTTTATCAAAGAAGATCCGAAAGAAATACCGTCAATAGAACATACGATAATGAGCTGAATAGCTTGCTATGATGAATCCTGTAGAATTCACCTATCAGATAAGGAAGCCACAGGATGGTTTCCTCAAAGAAAAGCAAAAAGACCCTACAAGAAGGGAAGGTCGAAAAAATTATCGTCACATGATCATTTAAATGGTCAGTTACACAAAATCGACCAAATTGACCAAATCGACCAAATCGACCAAATTGACCACAACAAGGTTTTGGGTCAAGGACAATTAAATATCGCAGGTCAGGCAGGACAGATTTACTGCAATGCGAAGATAAATGGACGAGTAATCCGGGCCATGATTGATTCAGGGGCCACGGGAAATTTTATTGCACCAGGAACTGTGAAGCATTTGGGAGTACAGCTTCAGGCGAAACGAACCCTATATCAATTGCAGCTAGTTGATGGACAATTAGCCGGATTGGACGGAAAGATTTTGCAGGAGACTCACCCTTTGCGGATGAGTATAACCCAGCACAAGGAGGTTATCCAATTCGATGTTGTTCCACTAGGGAATCAACAGATCATTCTGGGGATGCCATAGTTGAAAGCACACAACCCCCAGATTGATTGGTCATCGGAAACCATATCATTTCCGAGGAGAAGCGATCAACGAGATACGCTAGAGCCTGCGAGGCTGAATATACACGGTGGAAAATTGAAGGCGAACAGTACCACTGATGTAGGACGCCCAGTCCAGGGTCCTTCATTAACAATGAAGGAAGATGAACCTCCTGTACAAATGAAGAACGAGCAGAAGAAGTTGCTTGAAACCACCTCTATAGAGAAACAGGACGAGACGCCAATACCGGTACAGTACCAGAAGTACAAGAAACTATTCGAAGAAAGAAAAGGCTATAAAGCTTTATCAGAATACAAGCCATGGGATCACGAGATAGTATTGGAGGAAGGCAAGATGTCTCCATTTGGACCAATCTATCCAATATCAGCCTCTAACCTAAGGACGCTTAGGGATTATATTGGCGATGTATTAAAAAAGGGATGGATCAGAGAATCAACCTCATAAACAGCTAGCCCTATACTATTTGTACCAAAGAAGGATGATATAGATAGATTATATATAGGTTATCGCAAACTCAATGATATAACAATCAAAGATCGGTACCCATTTTCCTTAGCTACGGAACTGAGGGATCGATTAGGAAAAGCTAAAATTTTCTTCAAGTTTGATCTACGAAACGGATTTCACCTCATCAGAATGAAGGAAGGTGAAGAATGGAAAACAGTATTCAGAACTCGATACGGATTATACGAGTATCAGGTTATGCCATTCGGATTAACAAACGCATCAGCAACATGTATACACTTGATCAATAATGTATTAAGGAAGTATCTAGATATATATTATATATGTTATCTAGATGATATTTTGGTATTCTCGGAAACGAAAGAACAACATATTAAAGACATTTATAAGGTTCTGCAATAACTGAAGGAGGCAGACCTCCAATGCAAACCCAGCAAGTGTGAATTTCACATCACAGAAACGGAATTCCTAGGCTATACCATATTCTCCGGAGGTCTCAAGATAAGTCCTAACAAGGTAAAAGCAGTTATAGAATGGGAACCCCCAACCAACGTGAAGGAAGTACAATCCTTCCTGGGGTTCGCCAACTTTTACCGACGATTCATTAAGAACTATTCAAAGATAGCCGCTCCAATGACCGAGATCATTAAGAAGAGTCAAGGGGAATTCCGATGGACAGAAACAGCACAAGAAGCATTCGAACGCTTCAAGGAAGCATTCGCAGAAGAATTAGTCCTCAGAGCATTTGATCCAGAATTACCAATAATTGTGGAAACAGACTCCTCAGACTATACAATAGGAGCAATGTTGAGTCAATCTGGCTCGAATGAGAAATAGCAATCAGTCGCTTACCATTTCTGCAAGCTATCGTTAGCCAAACTAAATTATAAGATATACGACAAGGAATTACTAGCGATAGTAGATGCTTTTAGGGAATGGAGAGTGTACTTGAAAGGATCAAAATACACAGTGCAGGTGTATACAGATCACAAGAACTTGGTTTACTTCACTACAACGAAGGAATTAAACAGATGGCAGGTCCGTTGGTCGGAAATCATGGCCGCCTACAACTTCAGAATTTCATATGTCAAAGGAAACGAAAATGCTAGAGCAGATACTCTCAACCGAAAACCAGAATACTTACAAAACAAAACACACGAATCACATACAATACTAAAGCAGGATGGCGACACTTTAGTTCACAACAAACCACAACTTGCTGCTACATCAGGAATAAATTATGATACTATCAAAGATATCATAAAGACAGAATACTCAACAGATACTACAGCTAAGAGAATCCTAGCTATACCAGACAATCCAGAAAGAGAATTCACCATCGAAGATGGATTCATCCATTTTTATAGCAAGCTTTATATACCCTCCAATCTAGCTAAGGATTATGTCATAAAACAATATGAGCTCCCAGCTCACAGGCATCAAGGTATTGCAAGAACCTTTGCCAGAATAAGGAAAAAAGTCTACTTTCCAAAGATGAGGACTATAGTTGAGAACGTAGTTGAGAACTGCAATACCTACATAAGAAATAAAGCCGCCCAGCACACACCTTATAGCCAGCTCAAGACCCCCGAACTACCTACTCAACCATGGAAGTCCATTGCTTGGGATTTTGTAGTAAAACTATCATTATCCAAAGACCCAGTCACCCAGAAGGAGTACGACTCCATCTTGGTAATAACGGACAAACTAACCAAGTTTGCTTATATAATACCATTCTGTGAAACTTGGACAGCAGATGACCTTGCTTATATATTCATGCGGAATATAGTTAGCATTCACAATATACCAGATGAGATTATCTCAGATAGGGACAAGCTATTCACATCGAAATTTTGGTCTATCCTTATAGTACTGCTTGGAATCAAGAGAAAGCTCTCCATAGCCTTTCATCCACAAACAGATGGCCAAATAGAACGATTGAACCAAACGATAGAAGCCTATCTTCGCTGCTATATCAATTACAAACAAGACAATTGGGTTAAACTATTACCCTTGATATAATTCGCATATAATACATTAAAAACAAAAACAACAAAAGTGATGCCAGCTTATGCTAACTTTAGGTTCAATCTATTAGCATACAAATCACTATTGCTACAAGATACGAATGCAGACGAAGCTATAAAAGATATCACGGAAATCAAGGAACTACAAGCACAACTTTCTTTGGATTTATAGTTCATCGCTCTAAGAACAGCGTTGTACTACAACGAATTACGTAGTATGGGACCTACACTTAAAGAGAGGGATAAAGTTTATCTCATTCGAAGAAACATACAAACAAAACGACCAAACGATAAACTAGATCACAAGAAACTAAGACCATTCAAAATCGATAAGATAGTCGGACCAATCAACTACAGATTAAAACTACTACACACCATGAATATTCACCCAGTATTCCATATATCCTTGCTCGAACCAGCACCAACAGAAGCGCCCGATGCGCCCATAACGGAAATCGAACCAGTCAATCCAGACGCCATATACGATGTTGAAATTATACTAGATTATAAATATATCAGAGGCAAGATCAAATATCTGATCAAATGGTTGGATTACCCATATTCAGAAAACACTTGGGAGCTCAAGAAAGATCTTAGCTGCCCTGAGAAGTTGGAGGCATTTCACCAACGCTATCCGGATCTCCCCAAAAAGGACCCGAAGAATTCTGAAACGAAAAGGGTTCTGAGAGACTCAGGAAAGAAGAAGGATCGAAATTATCCAACACATTCGAATTAACCGCAACAGGCATTGACGAACCAGTACCTGCTTGTTCCTTCTCTCTTTCCACACGTTCATTCTCCAATTTCTCTCTCTCTTCCAAAGCATCAAGCTCATCCAGGTACTTAAGACCTCTATCAGCCATGCGTTTGCGACGCTCTTTTATAAATTTCCTTTGTTTTCGCAGACGGAGTAACTTCGACATGGTTGCCTCCTCCTCTCGATCTAACTTCTCCTCATGTCGATCAAGAGCTTCCCAATCACCTTCGCGAGGAACCTCTCTATCCCAGTCATCAGATAAAGCAAACTCGGCATCACAAGAACGACGAGCCCGCATACACTCAGAACAACGTGTTCGCTCAGAATTACTTAGATCCTTTACACAGCGAAGCTCATTCTCACGACAAAAGTTGCAAGGAATCATCTCCACACCACTCTGTTCAATTGATTGAGCCAGACGGATTACTTCCTTACACTTTCGACGAGCTGTAGTAATAGGAAAAGTAGGTATAGTACAGAAATAAGACCAGAAGGGTTCCGATAATTTTCAAATGCAGAGTATACAAGATTAGTTATAAGCGCTCAGGGACGAACGCTAAGCTAAGAAGGGGATGGTGTTACGTCCAAAACGATTAGTATGTCATATGACCATAAAACATGTGATGGAACGGTGGGGAACGAACGTTCCTAGGAACAACCAGGAACGCTCGTTCCCAGGAACGACGATTCCTAGTTAACCATAGGCACGAAGGACTATATAATCAAGATGGATTTCTTTTGTATAGAGCTTCGTGCTCAAGATCAATCATTTAGTATACTCTACTATTAGTTACGAATTGCATTATTGTCATTACTTTAAGTCCCTGCTTGACGCCTAGTTATAAACCACCTCGAGAGCCTAGAGCACTTCCACGTGATCTAGACGGCAAACCTCGTAACAATTTAATACTCTGGATGAAATACTTTTTATTAAAACTCATCTTTTAATTAATATTAATCTTACAGGATTTGAATTCGTATATGTCACGATTCACCATTAGGATTGATGGTGTTACGATGGTAGCAAACTGATTAATTAGGAGAGCTTAGGCCGTGTGCAAACACGATCAGATTTCATCGAATTAGTATGTGATCTTGGTCACCTGAAGATCGTATGCGCACGCACCATCAGAAATCGCGTGATAAGGAGTCTTGAGGAGCCAGAAAGCTCCTAGGGGCCCCCTTTATTGTTCAGTATATAGTCAGAGTAGTTTCATAGTTTAGGAGCTTCGTGCTCAACTTAGTTATCAATTAGTTTACCTACATTCTACTTGATCTAGTAACGACTTCACTTCCAAGTGAAGACTAGTGATAAAGCCTTAACCCACAACTACCAATCAGACGAAACCTCAGGCAGCCGCTGCCTCCGGTACAGTATCGTTACAGTATACTTTTGTATATTATAGATAACTAGATAAGTAATCTTATCCTTAAGTCTAATTATTTTATATCTGACATTTTTCTATTCTTTATATACAATCTTGTCATATACACAATAAGCGACAAGTGACTAGATATTTAAACCAATAAAAGTTGTAGATTCTTCATTATTATCATTATCAACACCATCGCCAATATCACCATCACCACCACTAACCACCTCCACTAAAAAGAAGCGCGCATACATAAATAAATTAAATAAAGTTTTACATATATCATTTAATTTCATTAAGTAGAGGTAGTTTTAACTTAAACCCTATCACTATCATTTTCCATCCATCCATCCCAACCCATCCATCCAATCCATTTCAAATCCCCCCATCCCGTCCCATTACCGATTCCATTCCATTCCCTTCCCACCCTAACCCCTCAAACC
>NW_001820831.1:741990-745463 GCF_000146945.2 Sclerotinia sclerotiorum 1980 UF-70
TATCAGTCTTACCTTATCAAACGTTCTACCATTTATTAGTGATTGAACCTAATTGCACTTCGCAAAGTTCTTTGCTCCCCCTTTCCCAAAAGAATGAAATTCCTTTTACCAACTTCACATTATCACACATTCTTTTTCATCTTTCCCTGGCTTGTCAACCGTCGAAGCACTCTTTTTAATCTTGGCTCCATTTCTGGGTGGCGCGACTTCCATCGGCGTGCCTCCTGATGCTGCTACCCGAATTTTGGCAAGTCGGTGTTTCGCGCGCTCATCGCCACATTCGGCTGCTTTCACATACCAAACATTAGCTTCCAACGGATCGCGTCGGCAACCAATGCCCATCTCGGTGAAATATCCTACAGCATACACTGCCTTGGTAAGATCTATAACATGGTAAGTTTGAGATTGATAAATGAATAACGTAGAACACTTACTCGTCTCAGCAGCTCGCCGTGCCCACTCGTATGCCTCATTCTCGTCTTTCTCGAGTACGGGCTCCGCACCGATGAGATACCAGGCACACAATGCCATCATAGCCTCGGGATTACCAGCCTCTGCAGATCCATTGTAGAAATGCACGCTTAAGGCTGGATCGCGTGGACATGAAAGTTTTCCATGTTCGTATGCCTCACCTAGTTTGAAAGAAGCGTCGGCGTTTCCCAATTCTGCTGCTTGAGTAAACAGCTCAGCTGCATATGCTTCATCTTTGAAAAGATCTTCTCCATAGCCATTCTCGTATAATACTCCAAGATGATATGGTGCTGAATTGTACTGAGCATCTGCTGATTCAGTAGCTCGTTTCAGCCATTTAAGCCCCTCCTTGTATCTGTCAAAGCCGAGGTCCCCAGAGAGACAGGCTCGACCAAGACGAGTCATTGCACCTGGGTGATTTTTAGCTGCCGCTGCTCGATAAAATTGGACTGCTTTAGCAGCGTCAGCTCTACAGCCCCATCCGAATTCATAACACAGCGCGGCACGGTAGCCAGACTCAGCATGGCCGTGCTTGCTTGCCGAAACGAATAGAGAAAAGGCTGTATTGTGATCTGGTTTCCCTTTGTTAAAAAGCCCAGAAGAATAACCATCAGCTAAATAATATTGTGCAAATGGATACCCTCGATCGGCTAGTTTTTGTAGAATGCTCTTGGCTTCGCGCAGTAGGTTTTGTGGAGTGGCTGGTTCGCTTTCAATATAAGGGCTATTACGACCAGGCTTCGGACTAGCTTTTCGCGGCGTATCCTCTTCTACATTTAGACCGGCCTCTTGAGCCGCCTGTATTAGAAATATGGCAAAAGAGTATTGTATCTCCGAACTGCTCGATTTCTTTGCGTTTTGCCGATACATTTCCAGTGTCTTTTGTGCGCTGAGTAACGACGCATTGGACCCTACTACTGTCCTCAACTGCGAATTGTCAAGTGAGATCGGGCCTGGTGCATGTTGTCTCGTGTAGGGCATATTAGCAAGATCCACATACGACATTGGCCTGTCATGAGACCTCCCAGAGTTAGCGGATCCCGCACGTCCATTCCAAATTGGTGAGCCGGGACCATTGACCGGTGAATGACCTCTACCACCAAGGTCAGAGTACGCAGATAGTGGTCTTTGACTTGAGTTATTAGAAGAATGTCTGGCATATGAATTGGGAGTCAAGTGGCGAGTCGTCGAGGTGCCTGCTTCCGTAAAATCATTCGAACTAGGGCCGACGGGCATAGAAGCTCGATGATTTGGAGTTCTTGGATTCTCATGGTAATACTGTAGGTGAGGGACTGATTGTTCATTTGCATCAACCTCATTTTCATCGATCTTTTCAGGAATTGAATTTCTAAATCGGGTCGGGTATGCTATTGAGTTCTCCGACGAAGTTCTTGATGCCGAAGACGATTCCCCAGATGTTCTCACTTCTGATTGCTGTGGAAGCTCGATATTAGTTGTTGGGGGCGCCGCTGGTGTCCGGTATGGTATTTCGGAAGTGATAGGTATAAAGGTTTTTGGCTGTTGAGAACTCTCATTTTCATGTTGTTTTTGTGATTCCCGGAGAGTTGGATTTTCATTTTCGATCTGCGACTGACGAGACTGTCGTTGGATATTTATTTTAGTGAGAGTCATTGGCGATCCTTGTCTCCTCCCAGCAGGAGATGACGGTGGTACTGACTTTCGCCCAGTATTGTTTTCTTTTGAATCTTCTCCGTCAAAATATTCAGCAGGCGATCCTTTAGGGGAAGCGACTCTGAAGCCTTCTGGACCAGGGGGGGTTGCAACTTGGGTTGACATGGTCAATCCCGCTGTTCGACCTTCGACCCGCACTTGACACTACTCCACTCGAAATCTGCCGGACGGGCTCAGATGATTATTGGGAATATACCCGTGCTTTCTGGAGATTCAGCTGCGCCGTATGGTGAGATGACTTTGTACCGAGGTAGGAAGAGAGAGTTGCGAAGGTATGGCGAGGGGGGTATTTTCTTAGGATGTTTGAGAAGCACTTGTGTGTAATGGTAGAGTTTGAGAAAGAAGGCAAACGGGCGTGGCAGATTGATCTCGTTAAAAGACAAAGAAAGGTTAATCTATGTGAAAAGTGAATCAGTATTGGGTGACATGGTGTCATAGATCTCTGGATGGAGATTATGTGAGTGGACAAGGTAGTATCTTACCGGTGATACCTTCTCTAAATTGTATAGTGTAATGATCAAATTTCACAATCTTCTCCTCAAATTCCAAGCTGATTTGAGTCGAAGGCAAGGAAAGAATGTATCCGTGGTGGTAGCCTTATTCTTGTTGGATTCGAAGCATCCCAAGGGCAACTCAGTTGGGCGGATGCAGCTGCGAACAATAATATAATTTAGGATTCTACCCCTGTTGTGACCCTAGAATTTATTTATGCGTGCCGGAAGTCAGGGTAATTTTTGGTGGGTTAATGTACAGACTGACAGGGAAGCGCGGCCGATGCTCCAGATGGTCGAGATACTCTCATAAGAAGGGTTCTTTTTGTTGACAATAAGATGGAATAGGTATGGAATCAAAGTTTATTGTTTGAATTGGACTAGATTGGGTTTTCGCGCGACGGGAGGAATGAAGATGTAGGAAGGAATGCTGTTGTCGCACGTCAGAATTTAGAAAGTCTTCTTCAACAGAGTCGATCGACCCTTCCTTCTCCCTTCTCCCTCGCCTTCCGGGTGGTCATACCTAAGTACAGTTAGAGGACGATAGTATGGTACGCTACTTATAAATCCCCATAAAAGAGTGGTTGATAAGTTAATAAATAAACCCTGGAGCCCCTGCGTGCATAGAGAATTGATGTTATAACTTATAAGTGATTGATTGACCATAGTGCACTTATTAATGTAGTGTAGTGCACTTAGTATACTACACTGCCTGCACTTAGTCAAACTCCCATAACGTGTTACGATGCTTGAACCCGTCTGGTGCGATTTTTGTCTTACAGTAGACTTACAAAGTACTACTACTACGAGGTACGTACG